>NC_136935.1:15672179-15687179 GCF_949987615.1 Pollachius pollachius
ACACACACACACACACACACACACACACACACACACACACACACACACACAGCTTACTCCACAAGAGTTCATCCTGTGGTCGTCTGCATCATCCTGGTCGTCTCCCTCGTTTTTTTGCTTAATTTTTTTACCCGAAGGTGACCCAGCCCCTTCATCTGTATAACTGTCTGCAATTAATCCACGTAACCCTGTGTGAGTGTGTGTGTGTGTGTGTGTGTGTGTGTGTGTGTGTGTGTGTGTGTGTGTGTGTGTGTGTGTGTGTGTGTGTGTGTGTGTGTGTGTGCGTGTGTGAGCCTCTGTGTGTGCGTGTGTGTTCATATGCCTGTGTGTCATGACATGCCCGAGAGACGCATCTCTGCCTTGTGTAACCACTTCTAGGACACACAATCTCTCTCTCTCTCTCTCTCTCTCTCTCTCTGTCTCTCTCTCTCTCTCTCTCTCTTTCGCTCTCGCTCTCGCTCTCTCTTTCTCTCTCATACAGTCAAGCAGGTCAGCTCTCTCGCTCACGTTGGTAATCCACCGTGTTCCCTGGACATCCTTTTTATATCCCGCTCAGCCCCAGGGGATTTTCCAATGGTCCAGCCCAGGCCACAAGGCAGGGGTCACAGCTCAACGTGTGGACCCTGCAGAATCCAGAGCCATTATATGGGAGTATAACTGTCCACACACATACACACAGATGCACACCCACACATACAGATTCTCACATACAGCTGTAGCATTGAACATCATGTCCAGGCGACACACACACAAAGAGGGGTAGCAGGGAAGACCTTGTTTGGACATTTAATGTGTTATTCCCCCTTGCAGCTGCCTGAAAGTAAACTAAATAATAATGATAAACAAATAAAGTTGTTCATCCACACATGAGACACCATGGTGTTCCATACACATCTTAACAAACCCATTCCAGTATGTTATTTTCTGACAGATGTCAATTGCCCCATCACTAATTTCTTCACCCCACCCCACTCACTCCCATGTTTGTGAAGTTATAGAGGTGGGACCCTCGCTTCACTCCATTTCAGTAATCGGACATCATGACCCCAAGACCCCATTTCTGTTTAGATCATTAGGCAATAGGTGTCAGGCATCTTGATCAAGGACGCCTGGAGGTATGCAATGGACATCAGGGTTTGAGCAAAGAACATTTGGCTTGGGAACCTTCACCACGAGACTATCCTACACCCCAACTTGTTTATTTTCTAATTAAAATTCCAATCAATCTAGACTCTCCCAGGAAAAGCAGCCCTGCAAGGCCTCTCCTGGGCTTATTTACAAGTAGAACCTCACGTATTGCTTCCTAACCAGGCGGTTAAACAGCCTTTTAACTCTGGAGAAATCACAACATACGGGATGGCTGTTGGCTAATATCAGGTCAGAGGTGCGTCCTCACCTCCTAACGATTTCCTATAAATGTCTTCCTAAGCCTGCGCTTTAACACCCCCTCCGGCGGCTAGTGTGCTGGGCCGCTAAGTGCATTGTGGTCAATGATGCCGGACGTCGTCTGCACGTTTCACCTGCCATGAACCCGAGTCTGACCAGTTTTTTCCTTATTTATTTATTTTCGTTCAGAAAACTGGCCTTGCGGCAATTACAAGTGCAAGAACGCGCAGGGTTCAATGATTTTCCCATTACAATGAAAGGCATTTACTTTGCCGGCGTTTACTATAGACCGCAGCGGTCCGGAGCATGGGACAGACCGTTCGATGCGTTCAATATGTATAGACGAGTCCACTCTTTTGCGTAGCCTTCGCGCAAGCGGGGTCAGGGTAATTTAGTTATGTGGTGCAGCATAGCTCGGCGTAGAACATGGACACTGAAGTACGTCGAGTATGAATGGGAGTGGGGTAGAATCAATTAAGAAGACGTATGGGTGGATGGGAATGCACATAAAGAAGCGTGCACGCACGCACACTCACACACACACACACACACACACGCTCACACTGTAAAGCCTGGATCTAGCTTGAGGTATTCTTCTGACCCACTGTTATGCACATTACAGTGAATATATGTTTGCTTTGACACTCTGAAGAAGCACCAAAGAAGGAAACATGGAGGCCAAAGACAAACCATAGGTTAGTTTATGAGGGCAGCAGGTCAGGGCTGTGTAGTACCTACAACAATGACGAACAGAGCAGGTACATTTTCACACAGACCAGCGCAGCAGAGCCACTCTGGGAAGGCAAGAGAAGAAGGAAATAATAGAGCCAATTCCTCCAGGCTGTTCAACGCAAGGAAAGACAGAGAGAGAGAAAGAGAGAGAGAGACAGATGGATAAAAATAGGAACAAATATGTTGAGATAAGGTATTGATTGGTTATATACGTCCACATCCCAGAGCTGGACAGCAGGCTGCCAGAGCTTATGATCACAGGAGGCGACCATAGGAAGACAGCAAGATGGCATGAACGCTGCTGCAGAGCTCCCAGCACAGAAAGACAAGCCGTCCAAAACTATAACAAACTAACGCGACGCCGTCCCCTTCATTGCAACTCCAAAAGGGACGCAAATAGAGCCGCTGCCCACGTCGCCATGGCGGTGTGTCAGACAGAGACGGCTTTAACCTCAAACAGAGATGAAAGACGCGGCGCAGAGCTTTGTGTTGAGTGTGGGTACCTTGTGTGATTAAACCGGGGATTTGTCCTGTGTTTATTGTGAGTTCTTTCCTAGTGCTTTTTCTAAGTTTCTAACTTGCTAGAGGAACATCAACATAAAAGAAATGCCGAAATAGACGCCATACAGTGAGTCCACAGCATTCTAAAATGCTGTGAAGGGATAATTGTGTATTACACCAATCATTTTAAAAATAAATCAAACAGGTTTTGCTAGGTCTGAGGGGATTTCTTTGGTCTTAATCTGGATTCTGCATCTGTGTCTGTGAGCGTGTGCATGTGTGTGTGTGTGTGTGTGTGTGTGTGTGTGTGTGTGTGTGTGTGTGTGCGTGTTTGTGTGTATAATAATTATTAGCTAGGTGTGGTTGCTGGAGGACACCGTACTGACTGAAAGATCCTGACAGCTGTAATGATATTTACCTAAGGACTGTTATTGATGGCACAGATACACACACACACACACGCACACACACACACACGCACACAAACAAACACACACACAGAAACGTACACACACTTACACACTGCAAACGACATAACAACGCATTGTGCTGGATGATATGGGTCAGAAAAGTAAATGGCAAAGCTGCATCGTTATATGCTGTATGCAATGCCCGACAAGCAGTAATTGATTGCTTCAGGAGACCCCAAAAGGAAAGGGCCTGAGGGCCCTGGGTGCCAGCCCAGGCCGAGGCGAGGAACTCTTAAGACACAATGACAAGATGCCTGTGTACACACACACACACACACACACACACACACACACACAAACCCACACTATGGTTATATGAGTCGCCCCAGAGCAACAGGTAAGTCATCAGAACACACACACGCAAACCGCCGGCACTCATATCATGTGGACCTCTAAGTACCTGAACACACACACACACACACACACACACACACACACACACACACACACGCACACACACACACACACACACAAGCAAACACAAGCACATCAACATACACACACACACACCGGAGCTACCCGTCTCAGCCCGCCCTGTATCTAAGCACCCCGCCCAACCTGACCCACTCGCAACTAAATAAACTGTCCAACTTTCCCTGCACGCACACATGAACACACATAGGCGAGTTTGCAGGCACACTGAAAAAGACATACTGTACAGAAGAGTACAGTACATGGCCAGAGGCTAGGGAGGGGCAGGTCCCTTGTAAGATGAGGGTTCAACGGGTCCGAGACTATCTCTCACGTGACGCTACGACGGCCCCTCACCCCCCTTTAAAGAACATATGGTGCACGTGTGGAGATAGCATGGCTCTCATGGCATGTAGCGCAGGAACACGCACTCCAGTCCTTCACACAGGCACAGAAACACACTCGGCACACAGACACAGCAGCACACACAGAAACCCGCACACATGCACAAATACATTTCTCCAGGTTCATTATGTTGATTTGCATGAAAATATTAATTCCGAAGAGCTTCTATTAGAATGGTCCTGGTATTGAGTCATAATGTATGTGGAATACTACAGTGTGTAGCCCTGTACCAAAATAAGAAAATAAGAGAGAAATGTATCCTTACAAATGATCCGCAAGAAATCCTTTAATGTCATCACCCTCACGCACACAAAAGAATGCACACGCACACACACACACACACGCATACACAATCCCACACATTTAGGCAAACCCGCATGCCTCTTGCAGGCGAGCGCTGCCTCCGAAGCAAGCCTGAAATATTACCACGCAAGCACAAGACACGCCACAAGCGGAAGTACGCTTTGAGGTTTTTTTTTATTAATTGATTTCCGATAAAGGGACAAAATGGGTGTGTGAACAGGATTATGCAGACATCTGCCAGAAAATACTGACAGTCGTTTTTCCCAATACAACCAAACAGAGACCCTCCCCTCAGAAAAAAGAAGCTAGGTGTTTCAGTGGCCTTTGGCCACAATAATAATAAAGAGAAAATAATCAACAGAAATGTTACAAATTATATAATAATCAAAACTATAAAGAGAAGGATCTGTTCTGTTTAGAACAGGGCTTACATAACAATAAATAGTCACTCCCATGGTAGAAGATAGGTTCAAGTTCAAGTAACAACAAACCGCTCTCGGAACAGGAATAGAAAAAGGCTGATAACAAAATATTCCGCATTGCCATTTACAAAAAAAGCCTCATCTCGAGTGAGCTCCCCCACCAACCAAGGTTGTCAGTTTTTTTAGTTTTGTATTTTAAATATGCTTTGCATATTAAAGTATTTCCAATCTAGATATAAAGCACCATTTAGTATTTGGCAATGAAATCAAATACTGCAAAAGAAAAACTGGTTTCAGGGATGACTTTTTTTCAAATGCATTTATTGATGCATTTCTCGTTTTTTCATAATCCATGTACTGCGCATGAAGTCTTTTTTTGTCTCCCTCTCTATTTTCTTTTAAACGTTGGAATGTAGTCAGGAGGGAGAAAATGAGAGAGACAATAGCACACAACAGAACAGGCCGATGTCAGCTTGCATTACTGCATTACAATATGGCAGCAAAAGGTAGTTAGGATGGAGGAGCTAGGGGAGGTCCAACCCAAAATAATAACAATTTAAATAAAAAAAGACACAATTAAGAAAACAAAAATGAACACAATAAAGAAGATATGTACAACCACCACCGCAGACAGGAAGTAGTGCATCGGCCATTTTATGGCCCAGGACGTTGGAGCTGCTGTTTTAAATTGTCTTTACCCACCCCCCCCCCCCCCCCCCCACCCCCCCCCCTCCCCACCCCCATGCCCACCCCCCAATTTATTTCTTTAAACATCATACAAATAATTCTCACTATATTATCCTGCCAAATTAAAAAAATATACCGTGGCAGCTTGGGGATTTTTTTCCACTACCAAAAAAGGTAAATACCTTCAGAGAGAACGAGCAACAGTTAAAAATACAAGCCTCAATATAAATACTATAGTGCCTACTCTAAGTGAACATTGAATTCAAATACAATTCTAGAAATACAGAGAAAGTAGACCATAAATGTGTTTAAGCATAGGAATTGACATGTGTGCATTTTCCTATATTTTAAAGTTCTTTATTATATAGTCATATATTATCTCAATCCTTTCCCCAATGCAAATTGTATTTCAACCTGAAGAGCTGTGAAGAGCCAAGGCAAAAAGAAAATACAAAACACCACAGATATCTTTTCTATCTTCATTTTTTTGTACCATTTTGAATATACTGTGATCAGATTCTTGAACATTGTGAGTTGACTCCAAACATGAACACAGGTTACCATGGTTACCATGAGGAAACAAAGTGTTATTAAAAAAAAAGAAAGAAAAAAAAGATCCAAACAAATCAATATATTTTACAAAATTAAATGACAACTTTTGCCATCTAGCCCCAATATCTATAGATTCCCTATCCATGTTTGGATAATGACAATGCAACAATAAATGGTCTTAACAACAAGGTGAATTGGCAGCAGAGTTAGATTTCGGATCAAGCAATATTGCTAGTCCTGTAGAATTGTGGTCTATTTTGGACCAAATGTAAACCCTGTTTTTCATAGAACTGGATGGCAAACCAATTGGTTACTTTTAAGTTTGCCCTTTTAGAGTGCTAACACTATAGGTTGCTCTAACAGCATGGCAAAGGGTTAAATGTGAACAAAGTGTGGATACATAGGGCATAGGTCAGGGAGCTGGAGAGTTGGATGTCTGATTATATGTCTTTACAGTTGTTTGACAATGGGAGCCACGTCCACCAACAGCACTTCAGCATTTTCCCTTGAGCATAAACCTGTAAACTTGGGAAAAGTGCAACTTTCAAGTCTTTTGAAATGTCCCAGAATTTAGATTAGATCTACGTACCAGCATTTAAATTAAATAATATAAGTGTCATGTTGGTACGAATTCCTGTCTGAGTATTAACTGCTATCCTATACATATTTTTTGGGGTGAAAATCTGCAACTTAAGGAAGGAAATATATATGTCTCTTGCATTCTTAACAACAGCAAACAAAGAAAAATGTGCCCTGTATTAGCCTATGCATTCCAATGTATCAAACTTTATTCATTGTTATGTAGCCCCGAAAGCCCTAGAGAACACAGCGGCCATTTTTTTTTGCAGTTCTTTCTTTTTTTCTTTCTTTCTTTCCTTGTTACAAACACCCTGTTTTAAAAAACAATAAAGTGAACACGATTGCCTCAGTTCCTCCTAACGTGTAGCTTCCAGTTTGGTGTAGCTTTCTGTCTGTCTAGCTTGTAGTAAATCAATGCCCCCTAATGTAGTCTAACGCAATTGGAGCTCATATTAAACTTTATGCATTGTTCCACACACTGACATATCCAAAGCAGCGCTGTGCGTCTTTGTGCGAACGCGATACAACGCTTCCGAGCCATGCGCCGCATCCCTCAAGTTCAGGATTGTACGTGACAAGAGTACCTTTTCCCCCCCCATAGTATCTAAATACCAAGAACAAAATTACAAATAATTCAGATATACACAATACTGCTTGTACCATGCTTGCCATGAATTCCACATATTAAAGATACTATAGAACATGTATAGGTAGCTAAATGATGAATAACAATACTTTTCTGATCTTACTCTAGTTTGTCACACTCTTTTTGAGCAGTCAGGTGCTTGATGCAAGAACCTTTCTTGGGTGGCTAAATCCCTCTAGCAGTACCTGGTGTGACCTCGTGTTTAGCACAGAAAATAGTATGGCCAATAACGCAGTCTTGTTGAATGAAAGGCACTCCTTTTTTTAACCAAATGATAGTACAAATTTAGCTTACAGCCCATCCTTGACTTTTTTTTAAAAGACTTTTAAGGCTGTCTTTGCTAGTGGTTTAGTAATCAAGCCAATCTTTTTTTTTTCTTAAACCCTGTGTGGACATGGCATCTTTTAGAAAGATCAGATTAAGTGCATTTCCAGGTTTTACATAAGAGGGTCAAGTCAAAGACTGTGAATTGTCCATGTTACAACACAAAACTGTACATGATATGTGTTACAGAATGTATGCAGCATGGTTGTATCTTTCTTGTCTTTTCTCCTTTTAAAAAACAAAAAGAAAGAAAACAGAACAAGAGAAAACAGCAACACATTTACTCAACTACTAACTAACCAGGGACAAATTTGTTTTCATTTTCTTTTTATCTTTTTTGATTAGCAAAAACATACTATGCATGCTGACTAATTCTTAAAAATGGAAAAAGGCGAACTCAAACAGGAAAAAATTGTACACAACATGTAAATTATTGCACAAGAGAAAGGCTCAAAGTTTTGCGTCAATGCAATAGTATTGCCCCGATACAAATCATGCATTCAATGGGTAATGGAAACGGGGTGTGCTGGTGGTCTTAAGCTTCCACCAGACTGGCAAAAGAGATGAGTTAGTGCTTGGGGGTTGAGGGCAAATCTACAAGAGACTATGGTAGGGGGTAAACCAGACTGGTTAGCGGAGATGTCTCGGGGAGAGGCGCTAGTCCCACATTATAGCCATACTATTCAGACTTAATTTCGGTACTCATGGGTCGATCACTGTGCCATTTTTTCATGTGTTTCTCCAAGGTGCTGTAGACGCTGAAGGGCATCTGACAAATGTCACACTTGTACACGTCCTTGCCCACCTGTCCGTGGGTCTTCATGTGACGTGTCAGCTTAGAGCTCTGAGCGCACGCATAGTTGCACAATTCACACTTGTAGGGACGCTCGCCCGTGTGGCTTCGCCGGTGCACCGTCAGGTTGCTGCAGTTTTTGAACACCTTGCCGCAGTACTCGCACGTATCGCTCCTGCGGCCGTCCTTGGAGCTGGGTCGGCCGGGACCCCCGAGGTGGGGGGTGCTGCCCCCGCTCCCCGTGCCGCTGCGGCCCGACACCCCGCCATCCAACTCCCCCGGGGGGGTCGAGAAGCGAAGGCTGCCATTCTCTGAGGAGTGCTCAGAGCAAGAGGCGAATGGCGATTGTCTGGAATCCCCAAAGTTCAGAAAGGGGTCCTTGAGTTGCCTGGAGGCGGCATAGCCGGCCAGCCACTGGGAGTAGACGTTCTCCGTGTTGGGGATGGTGGGCGTGGGCAGGTCAAACTCCTTTTCCAGTTTGATGCGTTTGGTGAAGGGACTGAGTGGACTGTGGCTTCCCAAAAGTAATTTCTTTGAGAGTCCCACGGAGGCAGCCTCGTTCGGGGAGGTCCCCCGTCCGTTGATTGCTGAGATGCAGCCCTCTTCGGCACGGCCTGATTCCACGGCCGAGTCCTCGTCGCACATCCTGCGGTTACGATGGTCACGGGCGAGGTGATGGTGCATGTGATTCTCCTGGGCCATGGCGTTGCGCTTGTGCGCATTGAGGGCTTCACTGAAGTGATGCATGCTGGCTGCCAGCCCCATCCCCTGCATCACCTCGGGCAGGGAGCGTGGGATCGACCCCTCATCCGCTCCAACTCCCAACCGACCACCGATGCTTCCGTTGTTCTCGTGATGACGGGCCGCCTCTAAGTTCAGGCTGAAGTGGTAGCTGTTGTTGTTATTGTTGTTGTTATTCTGCTGTACCACCCTCTCTCCATTCTGGTCCTCTTCCTCAATCTCCTCCTCCTCCTCTTCTTCTTCCTCCTCCTCCTCTTCTTCCTCCTCCTCCTCCTCCTCTTCCTCTTCCTCGTCGTCCCCGTTCTGGTGGAGCAAGCGGTTCTCGCTCTTCAGCTTGGCCACCACGGACTTCAGGGCATTGCTGGCGCTGCCCAGATGCTCACTGGTGCCAGGCTCAGGGGAGGAGGCCACCGAAAGCCCGTCCTCTGACTTCCCTGCGTTGGGCGAAGACGACTTGTGCATGTGTGTCTTCATGTGGCGTTTCAGCTTGCTAGCCTGTGTACAGGCATGGTCACACAGGTGGCATTTGTAGGGTTTCTCTCCTGTGTGGCTGCGGCGATGGACGATGAGATTGCTCTGGAACTTGAAGGCCTTGCCACAGAACTCGCATGACTTTGTCTTCAACGGAGTTGTGGAGGAGGGCGGAGCGCCGACCGATGGGAGGGGGGTGGTTGGGGTGGTCTGAGAGCCTGAGGGGGACTGCATGGAGCCTGGGAGAGGAGGCGGAGTGGAGAGGTAGGGAGGTTTGCTACCTCCGGTGCTCCCCAGAGCTCCGGCTTGCCCTCCTGTCTGGAATGGCTGGAGCAGCCTCTGCATGGGACTGGGTCTACTCGGGGACAGCGGGGGGGTGGACCCTGAGTTGTTGCCGGCCAGCTCTCGCAGCCGTCGCGAGAAGTCCATGGCCGGAGGAGGGTCCAGGCCCAGAGGAGGGTTGAGGCGCAGCACCCTGTCAAAGGCACTCGGGTGGTGGGCTGCAAGCGCCAGCTCCTCGGGACTCAGGTGGTGGTCCAGGTGGTTCCGCGGAGGCGGGCTGAAGAGGGGCGGCGTCGGAGGGAAGCGCTGATGATGGCCCCCGAGTCCCACGCCCCCCATCGGGCCGCTGTTGCTTCCTCCCCCGCCCGTGCTATCTCGGCCGCCGGAGCCGGATCCAGGGATGCGGAGGAGGTTGAAGGGGCTGGCGTCGGGGGGCAGGTGGAGGCCGTGGAGGGGTGGCTGGGAGGGGCAGTCGGCGCCCCCGCCCAGGGAGGACGGCCGGCCCATGCGCGGTGTGAGGGGGCTGCCATGTTCGCTCTCAAGGTAGATGCAGAAGCCGTGCGTGTTCTGGGCGTGCTGCAGCAGGAACCAGGCGCTGCCGTAGCACTGCTTGCAGGTGGTGCAGGTGTAGGTGGTAGGCTCCTCCTTACCTTGTGAAGCAAGGAGAAGAATTCATGTTAGGGAAACATTTGGCAAAGGCATAGCGTATAAACTGGCTGCTTTGAAGGAAAGAGGGCCCTCCTTTCTTTAATCGTATTGCCAATCAGACAAGGTGTTTGGGAGGATTTGGACCAGGGAAAAGATCTCCAAAAAACAACTAACACTCTTACCAACAATGACAGATAATTTGGTGATGCAACATATTTTATACATATTTAGAATTCTCAATTCATTATTCAAATGCTAATTCTCAAACTCTCATTACTCTGCATCAGATACCTAGCGACCCATGCATGTGTGCACCCACAAGAACACACACACACACACACATATTCACACACCACACACACACACACACACACACACACACACACACACACACACACACACACACACACACACACACACACAGGAGTGCACAAGAGAATATTAAATCTCTAATAGAGCGGGGGGCAAAAAGAAAAATGTCTACGATAACATATTCAGGAAACAAGTGTTTAAAGCGCAGGACGGCTTGGGAACCGGCAGAAGAAGGCACTTTAAAACTATAATTGCCTTTGTACTGGCTGGACAACCGTGACCTGGGGTGGGCTCCTCAATGGCCCCATAATCGTATTAAGGAAACAGGAGTGGGGTGGGAAGGTGTGTGTGTGTACCATGTGATTCTGTGTCTGTGTGTGTGTGTGTGTGTGTGTGTGTGTGTGTGTGTGTGTGTGTGTGTGTGGGTGTGTTTGTGTGTGTGTGTGTGTGTGTGTGTTGTGGTTGGAGCAGGGTGGGGGGGGAGGGGTAGGAGGAGGTTTTTGGACAGCTGGGCGGCTGGGCCCATCAGCTCATTTACAAGATTTTTAGATAATCGTTCCTTTGTCGTTCTCACTGGGCACCTTTTGATAAGAAACTAGAAGGAGAGCGGAGTTCAGCCAGGGTGCGGGCACATGGCTACCACACACTGTCGCTAGCCGTCACACACCCGATACACAAACCCTGCAAGCACGCACACACACACACACACACACACACACACACACACACACACACACACACACACACACACACACACACACACACACACACATCGGACAGTGTATTCAAACTAGGCGTGAACCTCACTGTTTGTGAATTGTCTTTGAATGCAAATTGTGTACACACATACACACACACACACACACACACACACACACACATCATGCACACAAACACATATACCCCCACCCTACTGCCATACATGTTGTGAAATGGGATTTGTGTTTCTGTATTGACTGGTGCAAATGGTATCAGTGTTCTATTAGCAAAATGATTGATGAATGAATGTAGTAATTCTGATGGTAATTTTCACAGTTTCTACAGTAAAAATCTACTTTGCGCTAATGGTTCAGTGGTCACTCAGTCAACAAGCGAGGGCGGGGGTCTTAGTTTAAACGGGAGCTTTTAAACATCGCCACGCTGAAATATGGCTCTAATTGCCGAACAGGAAAGAGTCGCAAAGGCCAGATTAAAAAACAACAACACAAAACTGAAACAACAACAGCTACCACAAAGCACTCAGCAAAAAAAACACTGTATTAGAGTGAGACAGTGGGTGAGGGAGAGTATGAGAGTGAGAGTGAGAGAGCGAGACACAAATACACATTATGGCAGCAGGACGCAGATCTGTTCAAATAACGTCCATCCATCGATTTTATTTATCCCTCGAGGGAGTAAAAAGACGAAGTGCTAATTGGCAATTTTGGTCCTGCAATTTGAAATGTACTTCTAATTGTTCAAGTGTTTAACTTGAAACATTGCTAATTACTCCCAAACCTTTTCATTTAAGGAAACTGTGCAAGAGTAGTAGTATTCCATAGTGCTTTCAGTGGAATATGTTGTAGGCTGGTTGTGAGACGTCCACGCCACGTTTGTTATGTTGGTATGTTTGTTCCTGTCCTGCATATGAAGCATCTAATCATGCATTCAAGGGCTTTAAACTCAATGGAAGTACTGGTTAGAGAGGTTTGTTCTCCCGGGCCTGAAGGTTCTGCTAATGTCCGCAGTCTGCCTGAAGGCATTATCTAAATTGTATCTTTCTAAACCATGCATGAGTAAGCTTTTCACTAAGCATGCTTACACCTACACCATGATGACCAGACCAGACCAGACAAATATGGCAACATAGACGGTACCACACACTGCATAGGTCTGGTGTGGGAGGCCCCAGACACACATATATGACAATGGAATGATTGAGGACAACAAGTGAAGAGGGACATAAAGAGACAGCCATAGAACGCTGAGAGAGTGTGAGAGAGAGACAGAGAAAGAGAGAGAAAAGAATGCTGTGTGTTAATTTGGATGGGGTCTTAATCTTGTTAGTGGAGTGTTGGTGGTGGGTTACTGTCTGCTCTTAGCAGAGGACCTCCTATTCAGCAGACAATCAGAAGGCCACGACCCCCTAACCTTTTTACTCTTTGTGTGTGTGTGTCTGTGTGTGTGTGTGTGTGCATCTTTGTGTGTGCGCGTGTGTGTCTGCAAGAGGGGCCAAGCCATAGAGTGCATCAGAAAGTTTGTCTTGTCACTGCTGCAGCAATAAAGTAGGTCCTTATCTGCTCTTTCACACTCTCACTATTTGTCCATCTGTGCCCGTCTGTGTGTGTGGGAGAGGGGCATTGAGAGAGACACACACACGCACAAACTCAGGGGCGAAACTTATCTGCAATATTGTCTCAGAGATAGGAATGTTCTCTTCTCATCCCCCACCCCCTTCTGTCAATGTCTCACAGACACACACACACACACACACACACACACTTATAAGCATGCACGCACACATGTATACCAAGCAGCCAACACTTTGCGGAAAGGCTGAGCTGGCTTCTCAATCACGGATCATTAAAACGGGCACAAATTACATCTAATTGTGGCCACCTGCATAGGGTCTGACCCGGTGCATATCATTTGCATTATCAGGCCCAGCGTGGCGTTTTGTCCTTCTGTCTAGTGGAAGCAAACTGCACTTCAAATGGCTAGCATAAAGCAGGCAGAACGAAAAGGAAATCTTTCAGTGCCATCTGTGCGATACTAGTACCGTTAGAAATAAACACATTAGGCTTTAGAATGTAAAGAATATTTTGCCATTTGTTACAATTAGTTGAGAAACTTGAAAAGCACAAGCTCAAATACAGGATTTAGGAAAGCAAAAAGGCTGCATTTTCCCATTGATTGAATAGGGATACATGATACATGTGTCTTCGATAAATAGAGAAAAAGGGCAGACAGTCAACGACAGTTGACAGGATGTAAGAATCACATGACTCCCAGAGTTGGTGAGGAAAATTACAAAATCATAAATATACTGATGGCAGTCTTTACTTCAGCTCAGGTCAGACACTTGATGAATCCCACAATAGGCAGGGAAGGTGTGTGTGTGTGTGTGTGTGTGTGTGTGTGTGTGTGGGTGTGTGTGTGTGTGTGTGTGTGTGTGTGTGTGTGTGTGTGTGTGTGTGTGTGTGTTGTGTGTGTGTGTGTGTGGGGGGGGGGGGGGTGTTTACAAGAGGGGCAGCAGTAGCAGCAGCAGTAGTAGCAGCAGAGCTTCAGAAGGACCAGGGGAACAGGATGCAAGCGCAGATGAAGTGCACACTTGTGTTTCCACTCTGATCTGCGTTATGTAACACCGAAGAAAAGGGAGAGAGAGACGGCGAGAGAAGGGAGAATGAGGGTCGCACGGTAAAAAAGTTGTGGGCAGGAGAGAAGATCCCGTCGCAAGGAGCTCTGTTCGGGACCCCTGCTTCCTCACGGCGGGCCGCTGATTGAGACGATAAGGTTAATGGATTTCAGAGTGGGAGCGAGTGGGCCGGCGTCTCCGCCTCACTGTAATACACTCCCCTCACCCACTTTCTGGCTGTAACACACTCTCCCCGGGCCCTTCAGAAGACGGCAAGTGGGGGAGAAAGAGAGTATGAAATATGAAGAAAGATCAGTTATGGAGGGCGGGGAACGACGGCCGACGGACAGACAGATGCACGGACGGACAGAGAGAGAGAGAGAGAGACACAGACGGACATACAGACAGACAGACAGACAGACAGACAGACAGACAGACAGACAGACAGACAGACAGACAGACAGACAGACAGACAGACAGACAGACAGACAGACAGACAGACAGACAGACAGACAGACAGACAGACGATGATAGATAGATAGATAGATAGATAGATAGATAGATAGATAGATAGATAGATAGATAGATAGATAGATAGATAGATAGATAGATAGATAGATAGATAGATAGATAGATAGATAATGATAACAGCAATGCTGCAGAGACGCTTAGTGTTGTTTGGAGTGGGGGGAGGGGTGGTAGATCATGTTTCTCATGGTCTGAGGGTTGTCAATGTGGGTCTGTCTGTGTGTCTTGAACATGTCCAAGCACGTTGTTCACATGTTTGTCCGTCTGGCTTGGAACTCACCTCCACAAATCAATTCTGTGAAACAGAGTTAACCGTTTGACGAATTTGCATGACCTGAAAAATTCACGCCATTATCGCTACTGTGGAAAATCCCAAAGTAATCAAGTAGTGGTTTACCGTACAACCCAGTCACACCACTCATTTTGTTTCTAGAGAAGTTACGTACACACCCTCAGTATAAGCACAACACTCT
>NC_136935.1:15697179-15699679 GCF_949987615.1 Pollachius pollachius
CTGGGTCACGGGTGGACGGCTGCAGAGGAAGGGGAGGTGTCGGCTCTGTGTGTGTGTGTGTGTGTGTGTGTGTGTGTGTGTGTGTGTGTGTGTGTGTGTGTGTGTTGAGAGAGAGAGATTGGGCATATAGGAAGCGGGGGTGGAGGGGTTGCTTCCATGCTCTTTTTTTTCATGCTGCCCCATGCAGTGTGTGTCTGTGTGTGTGTGTGTGTGTGTGTGCGTGCGTGCGCGCGCGTGCGTGCGTGCGTGCGTGCGTGCGTGCGTGCGTGTGTGTGTGTGTGTGTGTTAGCGTGCACATGTGGCTAGTTGGCTAACCCTGACAGATGAGTCTTCACCCCAATCACAGGCCTTTTACTGGCAGCCTGCCGTCGGACTTGGCAGACACATGGGCATGGGGTCTGGTGTGCATTTGTATATTTGCCTAAGTGTGTGTGTGTGGGGGGGGGGGGCAGGGGGGGCAGGGGGCTAGAGCGCGAGAGAGAGAGCGAGAGAGAGAGAGAGAGAGATTGCACTGGGGATGGAGGATTATAGATGTTGAACATACACACAAGCTAATCGGCCCAGGGCTGACTGGTCCTCATGGTGCCTGTTAGCGTGTGTGTGTGTGTGAGTGTGTGTGTGTGTGTGTGTGAGTATTTGTGTGTGTGTGTGTGTGTGGGGGGGGGGGGGGGGCGGTTAGCTATAAAGCAGGCAATGTTTTACTGGCCCGCTGACACAACGCATAAAGAGATCAGTCGGGCCAAATCCATTAGTGGTATAATTACATTACATGGTAAATATTCCTAAAAGGTCAGAAACTCCATTGAAACATCAGCGTCCTCCCAGAGCATCGCAATAGGAATAGAGATCAGGTCGAGAGAGAGAGCGAGAGAGAGAGAGTGAATGATACAGAGAGTGTGAGTGAGAGAGAGCGAGAGTGTGGGCAAAATAAAAAATCGTTTGTGCAACTGAAACACTGAATAAATGAAAAGGATATGGAACCAATACACAGACATTCACACAAGTGTGTGTCTGTGTGTGTGTGTGTGTGTGTGTGTGTGTGTGTGTGTGTGTGTGTGTGTGTGTGTGTGTGTGTGTGTGTGTGTGTGCTCGTGTGTGTGTGTATGTGCTGGCTTTAGAACGGCAATATACACATGCACATGCAACCCCCAGGCTATTGTCCTCAACATTTAGGTCAGGCTGAAAAGTTAGAGCTTCACACACACACACACACACACACACACACACACACACACACACACACACACACACACACACACACACACACACAACGCCCCAGGAGTTTTTTCTCACCTGCAAAGAGGCTAGTGTGGACAGTGTCAGAGTTAAACCGGTGTTTTATCTCAAAGAAGGAACGGGCTGGGGTTAACAACAGAAGCATTGTTGGTTTGTGTTTATGTGTTAGTGTGTGTGTTTGTGCTTGCGTGTGCGTGTGTGTATGTGTGTGTGCGGATGTCAGTATATTCTCCGGTGACACACTGCCCTCTGGAACAAAGGACAGATAAAAACTCATACAAGCACACCTACACACACACACACACACACACAGACACACACACACACACACACACACACATTGAAGCATGCGCACACATACACGCGCACACACAACACTGCCCTTCTCTGTGGGGGTGGACAAGTGGGAAGGTGGATGTGTGTCAGGTAGCATGGGTATTTACTGTAACCGAGACCAAGTGAGAACACACAACACACACAATACATGGGAGGGAAGGAAGAGGAAAACAGAAAAACCCAGAGAGAGACAGAGAGAGAGAGAGAGAGAGAGAGAGAGAGAGAGAGAGAGTGTGGGGGGGGGGGGACAGAACCAGACATAAACAGAGGCACACACTTGGGTCAATCAACAGAGGACTGATCAACTGCAAACTACTTTTCAACAAAAGATTTATCTCACAAACACACGCCTTTCTGCATAAACACACACACACACACACACACACACAGCCACACAAACGCATGGAAGTGGGAAATGCTTTCGGAGGGATCTGACAAGCTGCTCAAGCCGGTGTGCCGTACAAGCATCTTAAACCCCCAGAAGACAGGACAAGAGCCCCATCACCACCACAAACATACCAACACACAGCCCCGACCAAAACAGGGAAACAACATGAATGCAGCCAAACCCCCCCTGCGGCATTTCCCCAAAGTCTCCCAGTAACACGATGATTCAACTCTCAGCCAATCACATGTCCAGCTGCATCACACAATTACACACACACACACACACACACACGCATGCATGCATGCATAAACACACACCCAAGTTCCTCCCCAGTCAGCTGCCGCGCGGGTGAAATAGATAAATAAAGAAACACACAAAGGAACAAATGAACAGTGCAGACAGGGTGTGAAGGGGAAATGTTGGGGATGAGATGAATCAAAAGGGACGGCCATAGTGGGTGTGCAGCGCGTGGCACACCTTGATCACCGGTCTACTCTGAGTGACCCTATCTGGTTATGTGTATACTATTGTTCTCTTGGA
>NC_136935.1:15717179-15736730 GCF_949987615.1 Pollachius pollachius
AAAATTGCAGAAACAACTTTGCTCTCTCTACCGGCGGCTGGTATCTTTACGCACGGACGTGTTCCACTTTCTCCCGTCGCTTCACTAACCGGGGAAGTCCGGTTGACCGCGGGTCCGCGCGGTACGTCCAGTGTCCAAAGCCCAGGTTGCCCCCCCCCCCCACCCCCACCCCCCCCACCCCCCCCCCCATTCAACCGCGGTCCAGTGAATAGACCTCCAGCATCCAAACCGGGCAGAGGGGGAGAGGAGGAGGAATAGGCCGAAAAAAGAAACATTTGCTGTTTTTTTTACTTACGCGAAAAATCCCGTTTGCTCAAGTGCTGGGGCTTGCCTTGCTTGCGGCGAGACATGGTGGTGTGGTGGCGGCGTTCAGCGCGGATCACATCGGGAGAGCCGGGTTAGAAAGGAGACTCCAGTGGAAAAAAATTCTTCATCAATGCCTTTGACAATCAAAATAAATTAGAAATAATACAAAGATGGCGCGGCGAAGACGGATTGCGGGATCGCCGTCATGGCTTTTTTGAAACCCAGAGCGAGAAAGAGAGATAGGGAGAGAGGGAGAGGGGAGAGATGAAAAAATGGCAAAAGCCCCCCTGAGCTGCAAGTTCAAGTGCGGACGTGACGTCCCTGCGAACTTGAACGTCAGGCGATGGATGGACACCGACATACAAAACATGGGCAGGGCGAAGCGCCCGAGTGGGAGGAGGGAAGCGGAATAACAACGCCAATGGACGGTCATTAGGGGCTGGACATGAAAAATAGACCCGGGGAAGCCAATGGACACAGAGATCAGGGGGGCCGGACAAGAAGCACTTGGGGAAGGGGAGTGTGTGTGCGGGAGAGAGAGGACTGAGAGAGAGCGAGAGAGAGCGAGAGAGAGCGAGAGCGAGAGAGAGAGAGAGAGAAGAGAGAACGCGCGAGGGGAGGGCGAGAGAGAGGTTGTTTAATGGAAGCAATATGCACTGTGTGTGGCGTTAGGGTTACTGTGTGTGTGTGTGTGTGTGTGTGTGTGTGTGTGTGTGTGTGTGTGTGTGTGTGTGTGTGTGTGTGTGTGTGTGTGTGTGTGTGTTTGCGTGTATGTGTGTTTGTGTGTACGCGTGTGTGGTTGCGTTTGTGTGTGTGTGTGTGTGTGTGTGTGTGTGTGTGTGTGTGTGTGTGTGTGTGTGTGTGTGTGTGTGTGTGTGTGTGTGTGTGCGTGTGTGTGTGTGTGACTGTGTCTGTGTGTGTGTGTTAAAATAGTGGTCCGGACAAATACTGCACATACAGCGGTATAAGCAGCTCGGAGTGTGGGATAGTAAGACTGCCTGAGAGAGGAGAGAGAAAAGAAAGAAAAGAGAGAGAGCACACCGACGCATATATTGGTCACTTCAGTGTTCGTACACATTGCTCGCACACCTGTACGCGCGCGTGCTTGTGTGTGTGCGTGTATAAAATGCATATTGTTGTCTTTTTGTTGTATTCGGGCGTGTGGAAGCACGTTGTTCCGCGCGCTGGTGTCAGGTAGGGAAGTGGGCAGAAGAGAGAGCAGATAGAGAGAGAGCAGTGAGAGAGCGAGATAGGTCTTAATGCATGCACGCTGCGGGGCGAGTTGGAACTATCCGATTGCAGCGAACAGGACAGACGGGTTCTGTGTGGCGACGAAAGTGCGAGGACACGTCCAGCCCCCGTCGAGTCGCCTTATTATTCAACCTCTGCTCTGCTCCTTATAGGCTATCGCACTATACTAAGCAGCACATGTTTGGCGGTCCTTTCCCTTTAACCTATATATACAAGCGGTCTCTTCAAAGTGCCACCTATACATGCAGGCTACGGAGGGGTGGCCGGGTGTTGATGTGGGTGCTCGCGGGGGTGGGACGGGGTGCGGAAGGGGGAACATCGGGTACTAAAGAGTGCAAACTTCTACCTCACGTCTATCTTTTAGGCTGCGGGCTTGCGCGCTGGTGTGTGCGTGTGCACGTGTGTGTATGTGTATGTGCGCGTGCGTGCGTGTGAGTCTGACGACTGTACACGATTCTTTGTGTGAAATCGAAACTCCATGACGAGCTCCACACTACGCAGACCGTGGGAGTGGGCCCATACGAGCCCGTGTAATAACTTTCAGATGTGCCTCAGGTTCGAGCTACGAGAATGGTGGGGGGGAGAGACGGGGGAGTGTGTGTGTGTGTGTGTGTGTGTGTGTGTGTGTGTGTGTGTGTGTGTGTGTGTGTGTGTGTGTGTGTGTGTGTGTGTGTGTGTGTGGGGCGACGACGATCAGGCAGGAGGAGGAGGGCGGGAGGACGGGAGCGGCGACGGAGGGAGGGAAAGAGATTGTAAATACTCTCGAAATAGGGGGTTTGGTAATATAAGACGGGGGGGGCTAAACGGCGGGCACGCAGCCCGGCGTGCAGACTTAAATACGACACCGTGTTCTGAAGAAGACAGACATCGCTCAATGAAAAGCAACGCGACGACAAGAGCGGCGCGCGGGGCGTGCGGAGCGCGGAGGAGACCGTAGAGCAGAGAGAGACAGTATAGAAGAGAGAGACGGAGAGACAGTATAGCATGGGAGAGATGAAGAGACAGTGTGGCAGAGTGAGTCGTAGAGCCGTGCGTCTATCCGTCTGGAGAGCAGCCGCCTGTGAAGAGATGTGAGTCCGACGACTCGAGCGACGGTCTGAAATGAAGTGAACCACGGGACAACGAGGCGCGCGCACGGACCACGCGGAGGACACGCACTTAATAAAAGGGGGGCATTGGACAGAACAAGGGTGGGTGAGAGAAAGAGAGAGATTGCGTGTGTGTGTGTGTGTGTGTGTGTGTGTGTGTGTGTGTGTGTGTGTGTGTGTGTGTGTGTGTGAGAGAGAGAGAGAGAGAGAGAAAAAAAGAGAAGGAGGGAGGGGGGAGAGAAATGAGACGGAGAGCAAGTGGAGAAGGTTCAACGTCAAGAGGGAAAAATGCATGACCAGTGAGTGAAATATTTTGCAGGTTGCGACTCGTCCGCGAGTAAGCTCTCCGGCAGTGTGTGTGTATGTGTGTGTGTGTGTGTGTGTGTGTGTGTGTGTGTGTGTGTGTGTGTGTGTGTGTGTGTGTGTGTGTGTGTGTGTGTGTGTGTGTGTGTCTGCTTCAAGTTGAACTGGAAGCATGGCCAATACAGCAATGGCGAATTGTACTGTTGTGGTTGTCAAACTTTGGTTGTGTTAGGTTGTTGCAAAACCCTGTCTTCCACCGGACCATGTAACAAAAGCTAATGAGCGGATTTATTTTAGTGATTGATGTATGAATTGCCACTGAATGGAGATTTGATCCAAATCGTGATTAATCTTGTTAATGTTAATGCACGTATTTGCGGAATATCTATTTACTTATTATAGGCTCACTTAAAATAACAACGCCGTTCTAATTACTGCTCATTTGTAAATAAAATATGACGAGCTAAATAGCCTTAAACAGCAAGTCAACATGTGCTACCTTTGCAGATGAATGTCAAAGCCATTCACTTTGGCTTATTTTCCAAAACGAAACAGGCAACGTAATTGAAGAATCTGGTCCGTAACCTACGCAGGGATCCTTATTCTGCAGACTGTTTCTGTTTCTGCGTCTACCCGGATTTCGTAAAAAAAAAAAAAAAGAGTCTGAAAAGCGTTGAAACTTCATTTTTTTACACATGGACCTATACCTAAAGACGTATTAGCGATAGACAGGTCCAAAGCATGGCCATATCCCCTGGACGTTAAGTCAACCGAGGTAGGACGGACTTTATTTTTTGCTTTAAAGGTCTCCCCGATCATTTAATCTGATCAGTGCGCTGCAGGTCGAGGCTTTAGAGCAGCGAGCACCACGTGCCCAGGTGCGAGGGTCCAGTCCCCTTCCCCCTTACTTAATACTGACAGGCCTTCACAAAGACATAACTCTTAGAACGGATGAAACATTAGTTATTTATTATATTCTGGGAGTAGCACTGTGTTAATTTCTGCAAACACACGCGTGATATATAATAACTCGCCACATTGTTGGGTTTATTGTATCAAATATTATATAAATGGGTACGTGAAAATTCATGTTTGGAACAAACAAGATGTGAGCCTTTTGGAAAATTGTCCTCAGCAGTATGTGTGTCTCCGGAAGCAGGCAGGCGGCCAACGCAAGCACTGAACTGGATACAGTAACACAAGATCTCATATAATTGAATCGATTATTCTCAGCCTTGTAAACACTACTGACTTTTGTCCGTGCATATTTTGGTCTGAATGTTGCGCTACAGGGCAAGGCGGCGGTTGAGGATTTAAAGGTCGTCGCTATAATTCTGCGGGCCTATAGCACATGTTAAGCTCTCCTTCGTTGACTGTGATGACAAATGTGAGTTAATGGGGGCCTTTCCGATCGAGCTTAAAGCTAACCCTAGCGCCCCCCCCCCCCCCCCACACACACACACAAACACACACACACACACACACACACCTCTCTCTCTCTCTCTCTCTCTCGCTCTCTCTCTCTCTCTCTCTCTCTTCACCTGGGTTCCTGGAGACGGAGTAGGCCTACGTTTTTCATTCTTCTCCATTTCCATCCCTTCGTATCCGTCGACACATCCACATCCACCTCCACCTCCACCCACCCCCTCCCTCCCGACGCACCTCCCCCCTACCTCTCAGCTCAGTCAAGGCAGACATTGATCAAAGCCAATAGAGCGACTTGGACCCGTGCGCGAGGGGACCGCGGGGATCTCAATATGTAAATAGATGCGCGGGACCGATTCCGTCATAAATCAGTCAACGGGTATTCTTTTAAGCATCGGAGGTGGCATCTATAGGCCTAGCAGCACTCTGCATTCAAGAGAGCCCAGGCACTCTCTTTCTGCGCGCGTGTGTGTGTGCGCGCGTGCGTGCGTGCGTGTGTTATTATGTCTGAGTGTGGAGCAATCTGCAAAAATAACGACAGAAGAGGTTTGATATCCTTGACGTTTATTGTGTGTCATAAGCTTTCAATGGCTATAGTGTTTGCTTGTATGAATGCATACCAGCATCCACATAAATAAAACTCCAAACAAAAAAAAGCTGATATTTTTTCCGTCTGTGACGTGTGGATATAGACGTAGAGATGCAGACGATATAGGGACCTCATCCTAGAAAAATGGGGGTAAATTAAAGCTTTTGTGGAGCTATGAAAAGAGAAGCCAGTGTGGCATAACATTCACAGTGGTCACATGCGTGCCTTCCCTCCACGCGCGACAGCTCCAGGGAAATTGAGTGACTGGGCGCTCGGGCGCATTTCAATATATGGAAATGACCGGGGGCTCCCGAGATAAATCAGCTCTCAACGCTCCCTCCCGTCCCCTGCCCACCCCTCGATTTCCCTCTCCCTCTCTCTCCCTCTCTCTCCCTCTCTCTCTCCATGATTCTGTTTACCTATGTTTTCCACTTTTCACAAAGTGCCGACTGGGGCTTATTTATTTCTTATCCATTTTTCCATTTGTATTTGTTTAAAGCTGATAATTACATGGTTACCGCAGCAGCGCTGCTGTCGTAGAAATTATAGTTTAAAATCATTTTTTTTAAATTGTATTCAGTGAGTCACGAGTATATTTGAGCATCTCAATGCTGAAATTGTATTTGTTTGTTTTTGTTATTTGTAATTATTGGTAAAATGTACGAATGGTTAACACAATTTCCAATTCTAATTTCAGAGAGCGCACGAACGCGAGTGTGTATGCGTGTGAGACAAAATCTGAAAAAGAGTTGGGGGGGCGGGGGCGATGGAATTACTTTTAAATCCCCGGTAAATCTAGGCCCTGCCTTTGCAGAGGAATTTCGGGCTCTAGTGGGCGAGACCCAAAACCCCAAGAATTACAATTAATGTGGACGGCCGCGTTTACAGCGAGCCGCCTGCTCTGATCGCGCTGAGCGATGTGCGCCCATGCCGCCCGGGCAACGACTGGTATTAGATACATTCAGCTGGATTACTCGGATATTGGCCAAATTATAACACATGGAGCCACCCAGACACACACACACACACACACGCACACAAACACACACACGCCCCCTCCCCTCTCCCCAAGGCAAACCACACACGCGCGCAGACAAACACACACACACACACACATACACACACACACACGCACACAAAATCACACGCGCACAAAATCTCACACACACACACACAATCACACACGCACACACACACACTAACATTCAATAACACGCACACACAAACACACACACACACACATATACACACACACACACACATACAATCACACACACACACACACACACACACACACACACACACACACACACACACACACACACACACACACACACACACACACACACACACACAGTATATTTACTTATTGGCTGGCCAGCTCCGTTTCCTCGCCTTACCTGTTTCCCAAATAGGATCGATAAAAGTCCAAGCATTCACACATACTCGTCTACTTTATTTAATCGACAATTCCTTCAACCTGAGAATATAACTCGGTAATACAGAGAGAGGAAAATATAGCATTCGTTTTAATTCGGGCCTGTTGGACTGCCTGGCCGCGCTTACTGTAATATCCCCCCCTCAACCACAATCAACATCAATCTAGGCGTAATGGAGGGACATGTTTATAGCTGTAGTAGTTAAATCGTTGTTAATTTTACACTAAACGGTTGTTATGAAGATAAATGGTTGGACGGAGACGGTGCATATGGGATGGCGTATATAGAGCATTTATCGGCGTGGAGAGAAGGAGCGTATATAGCTGCACAGCCTACAGGTACAGTGGCTCATAAAATAAGCGGGTAGAAGCCTCTGTTTTACACCTCAACCTGTTTATGTGGAGAACACATCTGGGCATCCTCGGACACATAGGCCTTACGACGCTGAACTATGAGAGTACTTTCTGTCCGTCTGTCGTTATTCCCTCCCTCCATCTCTCCCTCTCTCCTTCTATTCCTCCCCCCTCCCTCCCTCTCCTCCTTCTCTCCTTCCCTGTAAGGCCCGAGCAATTGTTTTTGCGGGCTGCAAGTTGTGTGTAAATGATCGCGTCCATGGCTTCTATTACCCGACAGGAGAAAAAAGTTCGAGATGTTCGATACACGTCAAAAGTCTGGAGCCAAATGATTGGCGATTCGAGCGGCGCTCAGGGTCGCGGTCGTCCCGGTTAAGAGGACTGACTCTCGCCCCGTCACGCGTAAACACGGACTCAGGCGCCCTCTAGTGGCAGGTCTCCAACATGGAGAGGACCGGGGAGTTATGATATCTGGCCTCCGAGCCTTCCTTAAGCTAAAACCGAAATGGACAGTTGAACATTTTTGTCTTGACTAAAATGACGCCAATGGATCCAAAACAAACTGTTATAAAGACAAGTATGTTTTAGGGAAATTAGGACGAAAACTGGTTTTAAATCACGGGAAGATAATAGGCCTAAGGTAAAAATATAGAATATTTAAATAAAATGGCTAAAATATGACCATGAGTAATAATGTTGTATTTGAGCCTATTTGATTGGATTGTTACTGGCAGATGGACTGAGTTGGGTTCCTGCAGCGTTAGAACGAGTTGCATGTTCTTTGTGAGTTCACAGGCCTAAAATATATTGCACAAGCACAAATAACATAACATATGTTTGACTTTATACTCTGTAGCGTAGGATTTATTTGTATTTCCAACAAGCCAAAGGAAGCAGACGATTGGTAAAGGCATTTTACCTGCCCATAAGAATAATGTGGCTTACCACATCATAAACGATGACGCCTTTCTTAACTTTATTTCTCTGGTGGGCTAAAAATCGTCCCATCTCTGCTCATTTAAATAAACCATTAATTCATTTAATTCATCAGTTTAGTGTACTATTTTTTCAACTTGGAATAAAAAAACTGAACTTATGAAATTGTTTAAGGGTAGAACATCTTTAAGCTGTTATCCGCAAACAAGCCATTGGCTATTCATTTTAAAAGCTATTTTTACAAATGTAAAATAATTATGAAGATAAGCATGTTATAATGATACGAACAATAATAATAATAATTATTATTTTATTGTGTTTTTTGTATTATTATTATTATAATTATTATTATTATTATTATTATTATTATTGTTATTATTATTATTATTATTATTATTTTTACTATTGATGCAGGTAGGCCTACGAATTGGATATGCTTGTCAATAAATTAATTTCATCATCGAATTAAACATTGGGTTAAAACGTTGCATCATAATCCTACAGAAGATAAAACAGCACATACAAAGTAACACTGTATCCCATCATCATACAGGCCCATTGTCTTTAAACGTCGTAAAGAATAAACGTGACATGGGCAACCTCAAAGAGCTTAGTGATAAATCATGTATTTTTAATGAATATCAATAGAAGAACCCCCCATCTAATTTGATTAAACAGTGCTTAGGGGCGATGGGGAGCCTCCAACTGGGGAATAACGTGGTAATGACCAAAGCTGGTCTAATGGTCTCCAAAGCGCTTCCACAGAGCCAAACTGCACTGCCGTTCAAGCGATTAACACCAAATGGGGTGGGGTGGGGGGGATAACAATCTGATCTGACAGAACGCCTCATGTTCCAGCTGTTTACACCGATCCCGTGACGTGTGGGGGACTAATCCACTGTCAAATAGTTCTGATGGGTCGAACCAACCATCGAACATGGTCTTCTAAAGGCCTACCTTTGGCGAGTTCAACTTTATTCTGATGGTTATTGTTTGATATGAGACACACGGATATAGGAAGGATAAAAAATGATCGTTTTGCTGGGGGGGGGGTTATGTAAAAAAGAAAAAGAGGTAGCTTTGTTTGATCTTTAAAGTAAACGAAAAGAATCCGGCCGAGATGAAGAGATCAGGTTTCAGAACCATGGAAAGCGCCCGCGGGGCCCCGGGACCGAGACGCGCTCTGAGATGAACCACAGACAGACAGGATGACAAAGAAAGCCAGCAATAAATAAAATGAAAACACAGGGCAACGTCACTTGAATCAACAACCTTCAGATATGTCCGACCGCCTAAATTTAGTTTTTTAGGGGTTATATGACCCAACGGGCTCTAACCGGATTTGATGTGAAACTGAGTTCACTTTGAGTTAACAGGATCCCACAGCATTGCCTGTGGCGTAGATAACTTCACAAGACCCAAAGACTTATCGTATGGCCCATCTAACCTTATGCAAGTGTGGGTGTGTTGGATTATGAAAAGGAAATGTCCCGAATTCGGCGAGGTTTGGCTGGCCTACACACACTTATTCCAGCAGCAGTTTCCATTCCACAGACTATTTATTAATCATAGTTCCTGATTAATAATAAATAGGAGGACGCATGAGAAGATGTAGCCGGAGGAGAAGATATAGCTGGAGGAAGCTACAGGCCTAATTAGCATTTTAGTGGAACCTCAGGAACAGCCATGATATAAAAGAAAGCTGTTTAAACGTCGAGAGAGAGCGAGAGAGAGAGAGAGAGAGAGAGAGAGAGAGAGAGTGTGTGTGTGTGTGTGTGAACACACACACACGAAGGTAGGTATAGGCAGCCATACAGGCACGACGTGATACTTGTAATAATAAAATAATAAGTGAATAAACGAGTAAAGTCCTTAGTTTTGTGGGTTAGTTAGTGAAAAATAATAATTGTCATTTTGTCTCTGAAGCTGAATCAACCACCTGATCTCTTCAAGGGAACGCCTTTGATTTGAAGTTTTTTGGAAACCTTCACGATAGAGATGCATTCTGTCTGGTCATGTTTGCCTATTTTTCAAAAATGACAAACATGGGCTTTTCTGCCACACCCTAAATACGGCCGAGGCGACTGTGCGGAATTAATATCTTGCCATTCCTAACTCTACCACTAGGTGGACCTGGTGCAACTGTCTAAAAAGCATCGCTGGATCAGTATAGGTGTAGTCCTGTACTGGGCCGTGCATAGACAACGAGCAAATAATGTTATAATGATGACTGGTTCAGTTTAATCTGATATATATGGAATTATTTTTTGATAATTATAAGCATCTGCAGTAAGCTACAACAATAAAACGATTATTAATGGGCCAGCGGGGAACTTCAGCCATGAGGTTAAAGGGGGAGGGGCTTGGGTCACTCACTGTAGCCACTGCCGTTCAATTGATTAGTTGTATGGCAATGTATTGATGTATGAAATATGCAGGGTTTATTTGTAGATCCTTATCTAAATAGATATGTATTTCATTTTGAATGTCATCAATTAAATGTCCGACGAGGTCAAATGTATATGTAAACCAAAAGTTTTTTTCCTGATACCAAAAGTATTTTTCCTGAGTCTCTCAATGTACATAATAATTATATATTAAAGACTTCCCATTCTGAAATCTTGCAAGTGCATCATGATTTTCTGTAATGGATACTGGATATTTGCCAATATCTTCAGCATTTCAGCATGCTGTGGCATTCATCATACTGTGTTCAAGTTAATACCTGAAATTTTTAAAATGGTCTCATTATCTTTCTACGGTTAGAGTGCCTCTGTAGGGCTCCAACATACACCATGAATTCGAATGATACAACACTTAGAAGTTAGTGTTTAGACACAAGGCATGCTCGTAACTACGCACAGCACACTTAAATACATCTGTAAGGTTATTAATGTTTGAGTCAAAATGGCGAAGAAACATAAAGGTACAAAACATGGTAGGTGGATCTTGATACAATCTATTATTAACTATTTGCTATTAACGTTGCAATATATTACACATTAAGATTACATTATAAAATCTTTAAAATATAAGTATATATGCCGAACATGAGGTCTACAGTAATAATTTATTTTGCCAATATGCAATGTCGGCGCCACTATCTGGTTAAAACAAGTATTACAATCAACAGCGTAATCACTCATTATCTACAACCCCTCTGCCAGGCAGCACAGGCTGTAACTGGCTAGACCATCTCAAGTCAAATTAATGACATGCTTTTGCTTAACATCGACAACAACTGAGATAGACAGCAAGATCGGCCCCCTCAGAACAAACTTGTGGTCTCAACATGCAGCGGGTTGGTGTTATGAAGCCACATTTGCCCTTTCAAGTTGTGCCCAAAGATAGTGAATGAGGGAAGCCATTCTGTTATTCTGTGTCACTGTCTGAAGGGCATAGAGATCAGCAGTTTGAGGAACAAACTGTGTCTTCACTTGTTCATTTGTACAGATAAGTCCAACACACCACACCCAACGTGTTACTCTCAATGTTTAAACACACATTTCCTTTTCAGTTGCCCTTTTGGAGTCACAAGACCGAAACGTCAACAGCAAAACCAAAAATCCCCAAACAGTCCCATCCATACTTCATTTGACCAATGAGTTATTCCTGCTAAGGATAATGGAGGCCTGGACCCTAAAATACACCTTATTCACCTACACATGTATACACTATTTACCCATGGGCACTGAAGGTTTGGTCTACGTGGAGGCAGGAGGAGAAGGCCTGGGCACCGAGTTGAGACCAGTACTGGTTCTGGAGGGGAAGTGATGATGTAGATATTAGCATGATTCAACATTAGCAACCATGGTGATATTATGATAGAGATAAACATTTGCAGTGAGTCACACTCACACACACACACACACACACACACACACACACACACACACACACACATGCACACCCACCAACACACAACACGCATGGACACGCGCAAGAACACCCACACGCAGACACAAACGCATACTCATACGCACAAACCCACACATCCATGCACACACATGCAAACACGAACACACACACTCGTGCGCACATACACACACACACAGACACACACACACACTCTTGCACGCACACACACACACACAGACACACACATACATATACATCATAACAATTTGTCTACAGTGATGCAAACTAGTTAGTTAGTGTTGGTCGACAGAACAAATATAAAGAAACAGAAGCATGTTTGTTATAACCATGTGGGGGCATGTTATATGGGGAATATGTTAGTGCCTTCAAACGAAAAAATTCAATTTTAAGTAATTCACTGTGGAAGCGCTTGTCAGCAAAAACAATGAAAAAGGATATACATGAACATACATACATCATTATATTCAAGTTTCCGGTTGCATGATAACCTTGGAAGTTTTTGCTTTTTGGGAAGTTGTCAGGAGAAATGTAAGGATGCATGCCTTCAGCATCCTCACACATTGTGTCAGCCCCATGAGCATCAAGTTAGGTACTCGGTGTTCCTCAGCACACTGTATGGAATCACATGACACGACTATTCCAAAGCAATCACAGGAAGCAGGTGCGTTCCTCTACAGCCCAGCCACGGAATAACATGACAAGAGTCCTGAGTTGAGAATCTATTTTTCTTCCACACAGTCTTTTATTTGTAAATAATAAAAATGAACTCTTGAATATAAAACAATCACATCAGTAGAGCCACATCTCTTATACAAACAAGAACTGTTGCAGTGAATACTTTGTCTTTCATCTAGATTCGTGTGTTAGGAGTGGGAAGCCATGTACTGTAAACAATCAGTATTCCTGCAGTAATACTGACAAAGAAAAGGGCAGTCGGCCAACACCGCGCCGGGCTTCAACCAGAACATCCAGGAAATGCCGCAGCAAGCAAGAATTTTGTCATTGGCTTACGAAGTCCAGTCCAAACCATGAACAAATAATGAGAAGAAAGGGGGCTGTTGTGAGTAAAAAAAAACATAAATAAAGAAACAATAAAACAATCCAATTGATCTTTGTTCGTTTTTTGGCTGCAACTGGGGGGGTGGGGGGGGGTGTGTGGGTGAGTGGGGGTGAGAGGGGTAAGGGGGGTTAGGAAAGACTTGCTGGCGCCATCTTGTGGTTGGGTTCCGCTCAGCGGCTCACACACATCCATGGGTATCAGATCCCTTTTAGCTAGACCAGGAATGTTAGTGTTTTCGGCAATGCTTTGTTTGTTCGTAACCTATGCTTAAGTTGCTCATCTCGATTCCTATGTACAAGCTGTGTGCGCGCGCAAGAGTATGTGTGTGTGGGTCTGTGTGTGTGCGTTTGTGTATGTGTGTGTGTGTGTGTGTGTGTGTGTGTGAATGGGCGTGTGTTTGTGGCTGCTTCAGTGGCAGGTGTGCAGTCAGATACACTCTTTGTATATATATATATATATATATATATATATATATATATATATTTATTTATTTATATATATATTTAATTTTAATATATATTTAGATATATATACATATACATATATCTTTATCTTCACAATTTCTGTCAAACTCATAATTATACTTCATATACATTTAGCTGTTATACACACATTCTCTATTTCTGTCTCTAGCCCCTGCTGCCCTTAATGACTACAGTTTAGACACCTACACCCTGTTACGCCAGGGGCTGGAGTATGCTCAGGACAGCTGAACAGCACTGTCGCTCAAAGGTTCTTTTATTAAAAAAAGGACAAAGAAAAATAGATATATATATATATTTTGTTCTTTTTTCTTGAAGACCTCCAAATATGGATATTTTCAACCCAGAGTAGTAGACGTGGCCTGGGTGGAGTTGATCCCCTATTGGTCCGCTCCTGTCAGGGGAGTTGTGTGTGTGGGGGTTTTGGGGCAGGGATGGGGGGGAGGGATGGGGGAGGATGGTCAGAATTGTATTAACTTTCTTTTTTGATATTTTTGTATTCATGTTCAGTACGAGCATACTGTACAAGTACATGCAACATACAAGCTGGCCTAAAGTATGTGGAACTAACACACATAGTCTAGTCTCGTTTTTTTTTTCCTTTTTTTTCTCGCTTTTTTGCTTTTTTGCTTATTTTTTCAGAATTCATCAGTAGTTTGTCTCGTCTTTGCTTTTACAAAAAGAAGGAAACCAAAAGAATCAAATAAAAAAAATAAAGTCAAATAAACGTGCATGCAGCTTGGGGCTGGGGGGGCCCCCAAAACATGCTGCTCCCTCCTGTAGGGGCGGGGTTAAGGGGTGAGGTCAAGAAGTGAGGGGTGGGGTCAAGGGGGGAGAAAAAGGGGTGAGGGTTGGGGTTAAAGGGTGAGGGGTGGGTCTAAGGGGTGAGGCATTGGCTAGGTGGGGGCTGGGGGGCTCAAAGTACATGTAAGGTACATGTTGTTTGGGGAGCCAGGTATGGTGGGGTGGGCCAGGAGAGGCGGGTGGGCTAACCACCAGGCTACCGTTAGCCTGTCTTTTAGGTGCGGGGGGTGGGGGCATTGCTTGAGAAACCAAAGGTAGTATTTGGTGGAGGGAGTCTGCACCTTTAGGACGTCCTACTGAACTCTACAGGATGTGTGTAGAGCCGAAAGAAAAGTCAAACGGATTGATGGTTTAAAAAAATAATGAATATATTGTGAATAATGAATATATATAAACAAGCTCATTAATAATTTGGCCTCTATGTTGTTCGCTCTTTTTATTAGATAAAGAGCGAAACTGTTTCCGCCCCCAATCGTCAAAACAAAGGAGACAAGTGTTCTTTCTTCTTGCAGGGGGCAGAATAACGCCCCCCACCCCCACCGTGCTGCTACGGCTGCCTAGAGTGTCACATGCCATTCATATGCTCATCATATTGGCCTCGGATCTACTCTGATTGGCTCAAGAAGTCACATGATCAAGACTGTCTTTTGTCAGTTGAAAGGGCAGGCGGTAAAGAACGGGAGGAAGAAAGAAAGAAAGAAGGAACGAAAGAAAGAAATAAAAAATGAGAAGAAAGTGAAACATCGGAAGATGTAGAGCAAAAGTCAGGTGGGTAACGCAAACGGAAGAAAAACAACAAACAGAAAAAGTAGGAAATAGGATTAATTATGACAAGTGATTGTCAGACTCCAGCTAAGCGCTGATTGGGTAGTTCTCACTCTCTCTCTCTCTCTCTCTCTCTATGACTCTTGTCTGGCTTGCCATTGGTCGGCCTGAGGCCATTCTCGCTGTCCCTGGGTGTAGTTTTGTCATGCACTCTGCTCTGTTGTGGCCCAGGAAACGTCCATTCACTTCTTTGTTTTTGTTTGTTTTGTTCCCAATGGATTGATGATGGCAGGGTGAGGGGGAGGGGTGAGTGGGGGGAGGGGGGGGGGGGGTGCGGTCCCCCCTTCGGTCACTAGGATCGAACGCCGGGAGGCGGTCCTGAGCTGTCCAGTGACGTCTGGGACGCCAGCCGCGCGAGCGGGGCTAACGTAGGGTCCACCAGCGAGGAAGGGGGGAACAGTTTGTACCAGCCAATCACGGTACTGGAGAGGTCCAGCTCCTCCAATAGGATCTGTGCCACACCCATGAAGCATTTATGGTCCAGTCGTCCATAGTCGCCCCACACTATGACCTGGAGGATGCAGGCCGAGGAGAGGGAAGAGTTGGGAAACAAGAAGAAAACAATTCAAACGCTGCAAAGATCAACTCTATTTATCTCAGACACAAAATGAGTGATTGCCACACGCAAAATATGGGAAAATTAAGGACATTTCTCCATAAACTATTCATGATGTAAGCTATACATGTAATTATGCAGAAGAAGATACATAAGAACATAAGACCACGTGTCCAAACGTAAAACCCCCCTTCTAACTCACACACATCCCCCCTCTTCACACACACACACACACACACAGCCATGCATACCCAGACCCACACACAGCCGTCCACCCACACACACAGGCCAGGTGTGTTACCTGGAGCACCTTGCCCCGGGGGCTCTCCTCGAAGAGCAGGTGCTGCTGATACAGCGGCTCCAGGGTCTTTCGTGCAATCTTGGTTTTCTTTTTGGCTTTACACGCTCCGCTGTCCAGCAGGTACACCTTGACGTAGGGAGCTGGCACGGGACGGGAGAGGGGTGAGGCAGAGGGGAGAGAGGGGAGGGGTAGAGGGAGAGAGGGGGGAGGCAAAAAGGGAGATAGGGGAGGTAGGAGGCAGAGACGGAGGATGCAGAGAGTGAGAGGGGGTGAGGGAGAGAAGAAGAGAGGTGGGGGAAAGGTCAGAAGCCGAGAGGGAGAGAGGTGGGAGGCAGAGAGGAAGATAGGAGGGAGAGGGAGACAGGTAAGAAAGAGAGAAAAGATGATGAGGTGTAAAATAAGTGTGCATTGAATCAACAGAGAACAGAAGATAAGGCGGAAGGGAAAAGGGAAAGACCCATAGAGGGTGGAATGTTAAACAGCAATAGTGATGATAATAGAGAGCGAGAGCGAGTGAGAGAGAGCGAGAGCGAGAGCGAGAGATTGTCTTACCTGGGAGGGATTTCGAGCCTGTTTTTGGAATAAGGCCACGGGCCCTGATCACTTCCACCTCTAGCTGGCCCTTCTTGTCCGTCAGACCGAGCTGGACGTCTCCTACATGAAGGCACACATACACACACACACACACACACACACACACACACACACAAACACACACACACATACACATACACACAAAGTTGAGCTTGATGTTGGGAAGTCATATATGTAGCTACACGATCCTCATGTATGCTGTGTCATCGGGAGACTCACCCATGGCAGGCGTGGCCAGGGTTTGCCGGCCCACCAGCTGGGCAGGGCCTAACCCATCCAGGAAGTCACTGAACTGACTGTCAGCCCCTAGCCGCATCCCTGAGAAGATCAGACTACCACGCGCGCGCACACACACACACACACACACACACACACACACACACACACACACACACACACACACACACACACACACACACACACACACACACACACACACACACACACACACAAAAACTTAAACATTAACACTAGAAATTAAGCTGAAGAATAAGTACGGTTTGATGAATTGTAAAGCATCAATCGTACGGCTGCAATTGAACTGCATCACTTCTCAACAAAAACAAAATCCCACTTACACATACGGGGAATATTGTATGCATCGATAAACACGGAGCACATATGGCTGTACATGGACCCACGCGGTTGGTGGGGGGCAGACGGACACCTACTTCCCCTCGGAGCTGTAGCTGTTCATGCTGCCGTCGGTGGAGTCCCTGCTGGCCTGCCGGTTCACGGTGGAGACCCCCCGGGGAAGCTCCACCGCCATGCCCGTCTCCACACTCCTCTGGATGCTGCTGCTGCCTTTACCAGACTTCTTACTCGCTGGCGCCTCTGTGGTGGGGAGACACACACACAACCACACACACACACACACACACATCGAGAAGGTTAGCGTGAGAAGTTTGCAAACCAATAAATTCTAAACCGTGTGGCAAATTGTGATTGGTGTTTTTGGAAAAGGCAGGAGTTAATTTAGCAAAGCATGATCGTAATCGCCACGGTTTTCAGTTGAAACATGTTGCAAGCATTCTGCTCTGGGCCTTTATTGGTTGAGTGGGACAACCCCGTTAATTACAGGATACATTTAAAGCAAACGTTTATGATTATTTACTACATAAGAGAGCAAAAACGTTGCCCTCTTAAAGTGAGAGCAATGTTTTTTTTTCTTTGCTTCTGGAAGTGTGACGTTATTATAGATTGAGCTGTTGCTTTTTGCACCAGTCAATACTGTACAGAGTTAACCTCATACACCCGAGAGTTGCTAACTAAAGGAAAATAAAGGATAGCATTCCAACAAGCGTTCTACATAAGCATAAGGAAAAGTATGGTCAGACTCTGCCCTAGACAAAGGGAAATAAATCAAACCACAAAACCGAGAGCTGCATTGACACTGTCACAGGTACAAACTCAAGTTGACTCTGAATCTGTAAATGCCTAATGCAATAAGGGCAGGTGCACACAAGAGACCGGGAATCAATTCATTTGAGGGTGGATACATTCCATGAAAAGCAGTGAAGAGCGAGGTCAGTGCAGGAGGTTTATACAAAAGAACAAGCCAATTCAGTCCATCCAAAAAACGTGCTGGTGATCATTGATCGGGCTTGCTGCAAACAATATGTCTTAGAAATGAAATTAGCAAAGCAAGAAAACCAAACCCCTTGTTGTTTGGTTCTGGGCTGTTGAGCAGGACCACATTCTGCAGATATACCATTTATTGTGAAAAATGACCAGCCACAACTCAACTGGGAAGCTTTGGCGCAAAATGAGTTTTGATGGACTCAAAGGACTCACTATAAAGACGATTAAAAAAATATTAATTCGGGAGCAGAGCTTTCAAGCTTTGGCAGAAGGGATTGGCGGGACAGGGGTAAGCAGAAGCATGCAGGGGCGGTAAGGAGCAGTTCTTTCCAATTTCCTGGCCTACAAGCACAGTCTATCTGTTTCCCAGTCCAGAACCACAGTCCGTCACTGACCCTCTGTCTCCCTGGGAGTCTGTTTGAGTCTGATTGCCTGAAAGCGAGTGTTTAGTATTCTTGACTTTCTAATTGCTATTGGATAGTCGTCTTGCCTGTATGTTTTCTGACTTTCAGTCTTATACTCTGGTTTCGATGCTATGTCTGTGTACTTGAGTCTATCTAGTTATCAGTCTTCAAGTGTCCAGTTTCAATGTTGTACCAGTTGGATTAAGCTATGTATGTCTTTGAGTCTGCACTCTTGGTCTTCTGTGGGGTCTCTATGCTAGGTTTATTTGGTCTTGTGTTGGTCAGTCTGTAGGCTATATAACTTAATATAAACACAAAGACCATGGCTTACACCTTGTTCTGTTGGTCTTTCCGTATGCTACGTCAATTGTTCAGTCTCTCCCTAGTTGTTGTGTTTATATCACTATCAGACTAACTAACCTTTACCCTTCCGGCTCTCCACCGCCTTTGATTCCGCCTCTGTAACAATACATACACACACAACAACCGTGAACCCAATACAGAAAAACAAGACTGCAACAACAACACTGTATATAAATTGTGGGACACAGATTTCGACTTTTATGCCACTCAGCATGATTTCCTGTTTTGCAATGTACTTAGGTGTGTGATTTATTAATTTGACCATTTGTGTTTTTTGCAATACTGTGTCCATTGTATTACATTGCTTATTCTTTTTTCAATTAATTTAGATTTATCTTTTATTCTATTATAGTACTATATGGATTATTATATATTGTATTATTTTATTGTATTTATTTTGCCATCATTGTATTTCATGTCATAACGAAGTGCCAGCCTAGTGGACTTTTAGCACGCCAAAGCTCTATGTTGAGCGCTCCTAATTCTCCATGACGTCGATGTGTCTTTTCTCAGTGTGTGCGGTAACATGTGTCGCGGGGGGGTTTCCGTGCGGGGCTTGTGGTCGCGGTCCAGACCTGTTTGACTGATCTGCGAGGTGCTCTGGCTCCTCCGGGACGGCAGTATGGCGACCACGCGCTGACCGATGCTTGGGCGCCGCTTCTTGACGCCGCTGCCCAGCGCCGTGTCCGACTGGCTGCCGTCGGCATGCTCCATGCCGATCACCTCGCAGCTGGTGCTCTTCAGCATCTGGCGGCCCGTGGCTCGCATGGCACGGCTGGAAGAGGAGGAGGAGGTGGAAGCGGAGGAGGTGGAGGAGGAGAGGAGAAAGGGAAGGAGAAGGGGGATGAGGAGGAGGAGGGGGGGAGGAGGAGAGGAGGAAGGGGAGGAGAAGGGGGGTGAGGCGGAGGAAAAGGGGGGGGAGGGGGGGGGGGAGGAGGAGGGGGGGAGGAGCGGGGGTAGGGGGAGGAGGAGGAGCAAAGGGGGAGGAGGGGAGGAGGGGGGGAGAAGGGGG
>NC_136935.1:15736930-15759430 GCF_949987615.1 Pollachius pollachius
AACACATGTTTTCATACCGATGGCTGTTTTGGGTAACATCAACGGCACCTCATGCATGGAATTGAATGATGCCAATTAGCTAATGATCATCTGTAAGAATTTATACTGCAATGGAATAGCAGCAACAAATATAATGCTTGTTATTGATCAGCTGTTGAATTATTTATTCAAAATATATCAGAGTAGCCTCCCACTTTGAGACGACAATTCCAAATGTTAAAAAATGATTTATTATGAATGAAAAAACGCCTTCATAATGACGCCATAACAATAAAAAAAAAATGTTATTTCTATGTGTGTGTGTGTGTGTGTGTGTGTGTGTGTGTGTGTGTGTGTGTGCGTGTGTGTGTGTGCATGTATATATGTGTGTGTGTGTGTGCGCGCGTGCGTGCGTGTGTTTGTTTGCATATGTGTGTGCTTGCGGCCCACCTGAAGCGGCCCCTGGGTTTTTCTGACTGGATGGACATGTAGCTGGTGCTACTGATGTGAGAGGCACTGCTGGTGCGAGACAGGGCTGACACGTCGCTGACATCGCTGTCCGAGGACTTGTGAGACACGTTCTCACAGCTCCTCCGCTGGTCCTTATAGAGCTGGGAGCCAGAGAAGGGGGGGGAGACACAGGGGGTTAGACAGGCAGCACAACTTACATCAGATCTATCAAGAAACCTGCTTTACTGTTTGGATTATCACAAAGCAGGAAAGACTGGGAGACTGGTAGAGGTGGTTGAAGAGGAACAGTGGAGATGGAACAGGGATTGGGGATCAAGGGGCTTGTGCAGGTGTTTCAGGGGAAGAACAGAAGAGCCAGGTCATGATAGTGTTCCTCAAGAGAAGAGCCAGGTCATGAGAGTGGTCCTCAGCATAAGAGCCAGGTCATAAGAGCCGAGCCTCAGCAAGCTTGGATCATGATGAGGAAAAATCCTCTGGACTATTATTCTTATTTTTTTCTCTTTGTAGTGATTTCAAGGTATACTTTCAAGGTGAAAAGCTTTCAATTGGTGTGGCTATCTTTTGGAAACTCTTAAATGTGACAAGAATCAATACAGCTGAACTTCTTTGTTTTTCTCCCAGTCTGACCTGGATCTCCTTAATCCTCGGCATGTTTCTGTGTTCCACCTTGGTAAATGATGCTTTTGACCGTAATGTCGGAAAGGACGCATAGGGGCAGCGGAGGAGGAAGAACTAAAGACTCGGGGAGCACGGTTGGTACCACTGCTACGTGACATGGGGCCTACCTCTCGTTTGTTCTTCAGGTTCCTGGTGAGGTCTTGTTGGCTGGAGGCCGCAGGGGCCGACGTCCGGTTGGAATGGACCCTAATTGGCAGCTGCCGAAGACGCTCCTCCGACGCCAGGGCTGGTGAGCGGTCATGCAGGGGAGCACAAGAGAGGAGGTGCGCTGAGCATCTAGGTACAGCTTCAGACACGGACGACTGGTAACGCGGAACTCCATACACACGAAAAACGCCCAAAACATTTGAAAGTTAGAGCTTTCAAATTAAAAAAGTTTAAAGTAAAAAACACGAGGATATGATTTTGTTATTTTCATATATATTCGTGTATATAAGGGTCTGTCTCAATCAGTCAACTTAATTGTTTTACCCACAATTCACCAAATGATCCAATCGGACCTCATGCCTGATGGAGGCAAACCTTCCTGAAACGACGCACGAATCAAGGAGCTAGTCCATGAAGCCATACTAAATCCCATCCCATGTTTTCCCCGGGGCGTTTACAAACTAAAAATGTGTGAGATAACACAAACGCAGTCGCTGAAACACAAACCAACGCAGACGAGAAACACACAATGGACCTCCACCCACCTTCCTCCACCGTACTGATTTTGGCCGGGACCTGGGGGAGCTGCCTCACCCTGCGGGCGGATGTGGGGGCTGCGGAGGACGACTGAGGGGTCCCGCCCTGGGGATGGCCCCTAGAGGGATGACAGAGAGAGGAGGAAGAGCAGGACAGGGGGTATTGGAGGGGTGAAGGTGATAATAAAAGGGAAGGTTTAGTTATTCATTTGAAACTGTTTGAAACCCCTCGTGGAGGGATTTGGGTGGTCAAAATGTTGACATCATGAGACTGACAATCCAAGGAAGGACGCTGATGTGCCTCCTCTGGCACATGTTCTGAGAAGGAGATCATGTATATTTATCAGGCCCTTCACATGAAGAATCGTTTCACTATTAACTTGGAATAGACTCAAATTAAAAGCAGACAGCATCAAAATCAAATGCATCGCTGTGGCAATATAGGTAAAAAAAAACAGGGGACAGAGGGAAAAAAATATATATAATAAAGAGATCAAAAGTTTAGACATATGCAGAAGTCTTTGCCATAGGCAGAAAATTAACAGAAAACACCATACAAGTGGCGATTAAATTAAATTGAACTAAATTAACAATTTAAGTTAAACTTAATTTAGAATTTTCAAGTGGGAAGCTGCAGGACTCAGTGAGCAATTTGTATTACAGCAGCTGAAAAAAAAAGAACTTTATCTGTGGTTGTCGCAGGCCTGTAATAAGCCTGTCTAATGAATTAATTTGGCCCCAATGAAATGATTGGATGACCTTCATGTCTGTCTTCATATCTACTTACTCGGTAGGTAGGTACCTGATATTTCATTGGGCATGACTGGGCCTGAATGTAGGGCCTCAAACACATCAGAATACACATTGAGAGAAGACAAACACACTGCCAAAGAACGGAGAAGGAAGAGAGACACCTTGTCCAGCCTCACATTTATAACAGAGGTTCCCAGTATTTATTCAAATTAACCCTTCTTTTAATTTGGTATTGACTTACTAATAGCACACCAGCACACACCAGCACAAACAAACATGAGTGACTATCATGCATGATTTAGGGTCAAAATAATTACCAGATCATTCAAAGAATAAACAAGTAGAGAAAACAACAATCCCTGAGTTTACAAAAAACATATCCTATTAAACAACACTCTAGTAGCTTGCAGTTGTGTAAGTGCATTTAAAATAATTTGCCAAAACAGCACTTAAACAATACCAACAGTCTGATGTAGGATACATAGTATATCACAGGTTATCTATTGTGTATGGTGTTTCTGAGCAGTTCAACTAATTACATTTGACAAGAGTGTTGTATTTGTGTCTTTGTTGTGAGTTGTCAATTCAGGCAATACAAAGGTCATGTGGTCTCTGTCAAGCTCGTTAACATAAGGTTGGCATGATTCCACCCTTTGAAGGGTACTATAAAGAAAGATGTGAAGATGGTATTTATATGATGTATAAGTTTCCTTTCAGGATAAACACAAAAAAGTTCTAACGAAGAGACTTGACCTCATGACTGAGCTGACACATGACTAGTACAGCCTGGCCAGTGAACAGGAAATGGTAAAATACATGATTTTGAACTGAAGTGTCATATGTTTGTCAGGCAATCTGATAGACATATTGGATGAGATGTGATGTTTTCTTTTTTTCTCTCGAGATGCGAAAACGAGTATACATGAATACCATGAATATCTGGTAAGATATTCAGACAGAAAATTTGCACAGATCCTTAACCTGACCCTGACCTAAACTTCAGAATCTCGAAAGTAACAACTGATGAGATTCAAATGAGATAACAATCTCAACAATCTGTCATGTAATATTTTAACCACAAGGGTAATGTAATATTACAATATCTTGTAATATTTCCATGCTTGTATGTGAATACAAGCATCTCCAATAAAAAAAGCCTACATGTAAACATTTGGTTGAAACCAATCGATTTATGATATCAAAGGATTTTTCCCTTTTCTCTCTAACCAATCTCTAAAATTCCTCCCAAGAGGATTGACCAATGAGCACACACCAGAAGCTTTAAGGCGCTTGAGGAAAAGTGAACTGGAGCCGTCCTGTTTGTCTGTCAGACTGAATGACGGACCGACTGGGCCCGGCTGAACTCCATTACTGCAACATTGCGGGTTGACATGGCAGGCCTCCATGTCTTACCTGCCATCACGGACACAGTCAGCCAGCATCCTGCCCAGAGTGTGACATTCATGTGTTCCCAGGGTCCCAAGGTACCTGGAGAGTGTCGGTTTAACCAAGGAAACACAACAGGGAAAGATGGACGCATAGCATGACACACGATGTCGATGCCAACTATGGGGTCGTTGGTCTTTAAAACTCATTGATCTGGAAATAATACCCACTACAGCTGGAATGGGGAAACACTGAATTAATGGATGAATTAATTAAGGACTGAATCAATGGATAAGTAATTAATGAATGGATGGATGATGGAATTGTGAAACAAAGACATGCTTCCTTTCTTGACTTGTTTATGTGATTGGTGGGTGAGTAGATGAATGACTGAGTGGATAAGTGAGTGAGTGAGTGAGTGAAAGTGCTTGAGTCTGTCTCAATTTTTTACTGAGGTGAAATAAAGTATTTTTGAAAGGGAGCAGCATCCATATTCTACATTTATGAGATGAACATTTGTATCAAACACACACACACACACACACACACACACACACACAAATGCATGTCATACAGTATTTAAAGTATTATAGTAGTAGTATATACGGCCCCGTCTCTAAACGCTTTTGATACAGACTGAAGAGAAACTACAACCACAGAACTACTTCCACAGCAAGCACACACACCAATACAGCTGGCAAAGGAATCCATTGAGCTGCAGCTACCTGAGAGAAGAGAAATCTATAGCAGCCGAACAAACTAACAGCTGTAAGGAGCACACACACACACAGCGCATAATCACGATCCTTGACATCATTCTTTAAACCAGACCAACGGAAAGCACAGAGTTTAAGCCATTTAAGCGAACACTTCAAATAAATGAGGTGATTTCTGTAAAATGACAAATAAGATGTTGTGAAAGAGTGAGAACAAGTTATTCAAGTCAGGAGACTACTAAATGCAAATAAAAGTGAGGGTTAGAGACAGAATTAGCGTCAGTTCATTGCATGATAAATGATATCTAAAACAATTGTATTTTGCTTGTTTTCTTAAGCTCATTAGGATCTTCACTAATGTGGAATTTCACGTTAAAGGTGTGTTAGCTTGTCGGTGTGAAATAAACAGTAACGTTTACTTAAGAGGTTAGTATGGTAGCAAGCAGCTTTTAGCATCAACTGAAAAGGGAGGTGGGTTTACTACGAGGGTTGAGGAGATTCAACAGTGTTCTGAACCCCAATGGACCCAACCTTCAGCAGAACATACAGTGTTCTGAATCCCGAACAAGGACCCAAACAAATTCAGCAGGGCTGGAACTGGTTAAGAAAGTCCATTTATTTTTCCTTTTAGTGACAATTTGTTTACTTTGGTCTTGGCTAAACCAAACTGTGCTCATTTAGCAAATAGTGCTATTTATTTGGCGGTCAGGCCACAGTTGGGTCCAGAATCCAACCCCAGAGACACAGCACTTGGGTGTGTGTGCGTGGGGGGGGGGGGGGTACCTGTCATCTTCGGGGGACGCATGTTGGATAAGAATCCTGGGGCTGGCCGGACGTCTCCGGGGCAGGGATTGGGAAAAAGGTTTTCTATACACAAGAATGTGAAATTGCTCACTTCCAAGATGTGACGACGCGGCCCTTAGTTCCAGTGATAAGCCTCTTTATTAATATTATACTTTTATCTCGTCCACATTAGACTTTTTTAAACAAATGTACCCGTTACAATGGAAAAGCAGAGTGAGGAATTGTCACCCTTTTTGTTGCTTTGAATGGCATTCGTTCAGAGGAGAGACATCAGTAATTCAATCCCCATTTGTTTGTGCCAAATACATCTACTATACAATACATTGTAAGAAATGGTGTTGCGATTTGGTAGTAAAATATATTCATACAGTTAATGGTTATGTTACACAAAGTATGAAGCATCATAGGGTAAGCATGGGGTATAAAGCCTCTGGGTTTAAGAGCCACTGTGAAGGTAAAGCTCTCCATTCTAGGGGGGTAGTGAATAACAGTTTAAAACATTGAAGTACACCAGTTAGGTACGGTTGTGACTTATTTAGGGTTCGGCATGAAAAGGAGGACAATAAAATAGAATCAGAATAAGAAAAATAGATGGTGTGGGGGGTGAGTAGGAGAGGTCTGTTGGAAGTGGATGCAAGTAAGTTGGAGACAGAGAAGAGGGTGGAAAGGTGGAGGGGAGGAGAGGAGTGGAGATTAAGGAGGGAGGTGGGCTGGTACCTTTCAGACTCTGGTGAGGGGGCATGGTAGTCTGAGGGCAGACAGTTGGTGCTAGCGCTCCGAGCCCTGTCCAGAGACGGCTGCACATCACTAGGGGGCGCCAGAGAACAACATGCCGTCCAATGCAGAATGAGGCGGAGGAAGATGATGAGGATGAAGAAGATGATAATGGGGGGGAAAGGGGGAAGGGAGGAGGAGGATCACAAAAGAGGCGGGGGAAAGAAAAGAGACAACCAAAACAAGTACATAAAGAGATAATTTTAGATTGTCAAAATCATAATGGTCCTCTGATCAAAGGAAACAGAATGAAGACATTAAGAACAGGTGGTTTGACACCAGACACACAATTAGGGAAGGGGGCTGTCAAGTTGAGACAGTGATGCAGTTTGAGGACAAAATATCATCGTCATAGTAACCATGACGAGGACTCCTAAATAAATACCCTCCTCTTACTCTGTGGGCCTGTCATTCAACCCTGTGTGTATGTTTGTATGGTTTTATGTGTGTATGTGAGTATGTATATGTGTACATATGTGCATGTGCCTAAATGTGCGACTTAGTTCTTAGGCTTGGACACGCGGGCTGAGGATAATTATTCCAACCAATAAAAATACATTCAAGGATGAAAGTAAAGGAAGTGTAAAACTAATTAAAATAGAAATATAATAATAATAAAAAAGAAAATTTTCAGCTGAAAACAATAAAATAGAAATGGCTGATACTCACCTGGAGAAAAGTGTGTGTGTGTGTGTGTGTGTGTGTGTGTGTGTGTGTGTGTGTGTGTGTGTGTGTGTGTGTGTGTGTGTGTGTGTGTGTGTGTGTGTGTGTGTGTATGTGTGTGAGCTATTAATGTTTTAACCTTTCACAGTATCACGGGGGGGGTGTAGTGCTGCAGGCTGACTCGTGCAGGACTGACCTGTGCAAGCTTGTCTGTGTGTGTGTGTGTGTGTGTGTGTGTGTGTGTGTGTGTGTGTGTGTGTGTGTGTGTTACTGTGCCGTTAGGGACCTCCTGACAGCCCTTTGGGGGACACTGCGTTTGAATTGTTGTCTTAAGCATGCACACAGCAGACAAAGCGAGGGAAGGAAGGGAGAAGCAGGTAGGAAAATACTTAAAGATATAAAGAAAGCCTCCAGGACCTAAAAAAAACTAAAAGCACCAACAGCTTAGCAATGTTTCACCCTCAGGGGAGATCTCGCATTTTTAGATGTCCTTTCCATGCAAGTTTTCATTTTGGAAAATGTGTTGGTTTCAGGTTACTCCATTTAATATATAAGCAAATGATGTGAGCCATTCACACATCCACATCTCTTCCAAGGGCAACAATGCTGGCTAATTATGGAAATAAGTATTGCAAAAGCAGGTCAGCATACTGTTCTATATAATGGGGCGAGCCTTCGTCATGAACTATGCATGCCACTTTCAACATAATTTGCAAAGATGTGAGACAAATGAGAAGCACTAACATGAGCAAATGGCATATGTGAATGATTCTGTATTTTAAACGATCACAATTCAGCAACAAATCTTTTGTTTGGAAAGACAATGGTTCCCTCTAGTGGATAGACCAACATACTACAGCTATGGAATACCTTTATGAAACGTATCCCAAAGGAAACTTATCTCAGTGCTACTCTATGTTCTGTTTCTGTGTATAACAGTGACGATTAATGGAAGGAAAGAATGCATGAAAAATATATAATTAGATATATGAAGTCCCGACAAAGCTTTAAACGCTTGTGCAGAGCCATGATACAATGATGCCAAAAGCCAAATATAGAAACCAAAACAGGAAGAGATGTGGTGATTGGCTGGTGTTACCTGATGTGTAGGCACTCAGCACTTTTGCCCCGCATTGATTGGTGGATCATGATGAGCTTACTGGGGTTACCATGGCAACGGATGACACGTGAGAAAATCCGTGAACAACAGGAAGCACAGAGAGAGAATAGGTGAACAGGGGAGAGAGAGACGGTTCTGCTCATAAGCCAACGTCACACACGCACGCGTGCAAGAGCACAAACTCACACACACACAACACAAATAACAACTATATCTAGACGCCCACATACAGAAGGAGAGGCAACAGATCACTGTGTGAAGGCCTAGAAATACTACAATTTCCTTCTCTACTCTCTGAATAGACCCCGTTACAGTCGTCTTACACAACACATGGACTTGGCATGTGTGAGCAGTCCATGTCCGACACTCAAACACAACGAGGTGAGCTGAAACAAAGAGCTAAAAGATGATTAAAGGAGGATGAATGTCAATTCTTTCCCACTTGATCTCTCGCACTCTTTCACTCTTGGTCTCACGTTACCCTCGCGCCGTCTGTCAATAGACACAAAGTACACACGGACCTGTTTGCACGTGTTCCAGTTTCCTCACCAGACAAACAAAACCGGGAAATGCGGCAGGTCGTCTGGCATCAGATAAATGGCACACACTTTTACCGAGGCACCGACACAAACCGAGCCGTCTCTGGGCCGAGTGACCCGGCCTCGGGCAGAACACACACCGCAAACACACAAGTGTTGCCCTGGAACCGACCTGTCCTGGAGATAGTCGTGGCTCTGGTGGTGACCCCTGGAGGAGTCGGGGTAGCGCTTCGGGGAGCGAGAGCGCCGGCTCTGGGGGATCTCGTCGTCCAGGCTCCTGCAGACGGCCAGAGGGACAGACAGAGGGACGAACGGAGAGTCAACACAGAGACCGGGAGGGATGAGCAGCAGTTAACTAGACCGAATAAAGAGGACGGGGGGATCAATAAGAGAGAGGTATGTGAGGAAGAGAGGAGGAAGGATTGGGAGAAGGATGGAACGATGGGAAGAAAGAAAGAAAGGAAGGAAGGCAGACACAAGCAGATAGACAGACAGACAGGCAGTCAGATAGACGGGGAGATCGTTAAGAGAGAGGTAGAAAAGGAGCAGAGGAGGTAGGACTGAGAGAAAGAAAGATTGAAAGAAAGACATAAAGAAAGAATGGAAGGAAGACAGACAGATAGACAGACAGACACTTAGATAGTCAGAGTCAGGGAGAGAGAGAGGGAGGGAGAGAAAGAGGGATGGAGAGGGAGAGAGAGAGAGAGGGAGGGAGGTTCTGGCCATCCTTGGAAGCCATCAGACAGACACTTGGCTTGTGCTGTGCGTGAGCCAATTAAGCCCAGCAGGTAAAAGCAATGTTGGCAGCTGGGCTGGCCTCCGTCGGCACGGGCCAGGAGAATAATAAAACATTAGAAAAAATTAAACGAGCGGTGTGGCAGGGGGTTAATATCCCCCGGCGTTTCATTAGTATATGGGCCCAGTCCGCTGTCTTCCAACCACTGTTCCTCACTCTGCCTACCCCCGTCCATCACTGATAGTTCCACGTTTTTGCCACTTTTTGGGTTGGGATCAATGGGTTCTGCTACTATAAATCCAAACTGTTTTAAAAACGATATAATTTAGGGTTATCTTTGTCTTCCTTTAGTTTCTATAAGTTGTAACAGAAAGGACAACAAGGAAAGAAATACAAATTGCATACATTTCCCAGAAGTCACTTCTACAGGGACTGGGGGGATGGGGGGTGGGGGGGGGGGGGGGGGGGGGGGGGGGGTAATGATGTCATACTGACCGCTGGGTGGGGATGTTGGGTGGCCGGGAGCGCGTACGCCCCTGCTCCTCGCGGTGTGGCGAGACGGAGCGAGATCGGAGATGGTGATTGGACGGTTGGCGCTGCTCCGGCACCTCCAGGGTTGACAAGGGCTCCCGCTGTCTCTCCCGGCCACGCCCATCTGCTGCATCCCCCCCCACACAGCACATTCATTTATGTAGTGCACACCACACTTGAGAGAAAGCTAAACAACGTGTTTGTATCGGTCATTAATATCAAATCAGCTTCTGATGTAGTACTATTTTTAGCATGTGCTTTTGCTTCTCTGTTGTTGGAACATACCGAATGAGACGCTGCTGCGAGTCAGTGTACTATGTCCTATGATCATTCACACGTAACACCAAATTTTACTCTTGCTCAACCTGTGACCTTTGGGGGAGTTGAGCAACATAAAATCCTTGTTTCTGTGCATAATTATACGGATGCTTTAATTTTTTAAACGTATGACACATTGTGTGTATCAATACACAAACAGCGTTTGTCAAGGCCTCCCATGTAGCATCACAACAGGAATCATGAATGCACACTCTTGCATGAACAGTCTGTTAATATGACACAAATCAGAACACAAGTCGGAACAACAGCAGAGCTACCTACAGCAAGAGGAGAAGTTGTCTAATTGGCGTTTTGTTTAATTGAAAAGGTTTGGTGCCGACGAAGGCCCATCCCTGAGGACGGGTTATAAATAGCCCCGGCAAACCATCAGCCTTGAAGAGAGCCCATGTATCTCTGCCGCCCAACGTGATTGGCTGCTACTACTGACAGAGAAGAGGCTCCTCAAAGCCGGCGGTTTGGGAGTTTGTGTTTGTTTGGAGGAGTGCTATTGAGGCCCTCGCTGTCCTGTTCTCCCGCCATGTAGGGAAGATGAAAGAACATGGAGAAGAAAACTGGTCGGAGAGAGGGGAGTCTTGTGTTTTTCCCCTCTCTCTCTCTCTCTCTCTCTCTCTCTCTCTCTCTCTCTCTCTCTCTCTCTCTCTCTCTCTCTCTCTCTCTCTCTCTCTCTCTCTCTCTCTCTCTCTCTCTCTCTCTCTCTCTCTCTCTCTCTCTCCCCCCCTCTCACTCCCCCCCACTCACTCAATCACTCTCTCTCTCTCTCTCTCCCCCCTCTCCCTCTCTCTCTCTCTCTCTCTCAGACACTTTATTTCCCTCTATTACTCTTGTTGCAACATCTCTTACAGTCAAACAAAAGCTCAATAAATAAACACACGCATGCACACATGCCGAAGACACACATTTAAAAACACACAACAATCACACACAAACACACATTAGTGCACACACACACACACAGGAAGAGCTTGTGGTCTTGGATCGTACATGGTAGTATTTATCTCATTGAGCTCATTTCCCAGGCTTGTGCTTCTATTTATGTCCGGAACACCTAATAAGAGCAGGGCTATGTAGGCTGACTGCTATCTAGGTGCAGTCAAGTTACACACAGTCAACAGCAAGGCACTGTTTCTATATCAGGAAATTATTTATGGTGGTCTATCATGAAACCAGTTTTGTCATTTTGATAATTCAGGTTGTTTGCTTGTTTATATATATAAATATGTATATGTATGTTTTGGTTTAAAATGCATCTGCCACCAGAAATAACCTGTTTTTTAAAGCCGGCGGACGATGTGAAGACCCACACCCACCTTTACACACTACTGGGGTAGTGTCATCAAACTCAGGCTCTGTTACACGCTGAGATCCTACACACACACACATCAGACATACACAGACACACACACAAACACACACAAATATACATCAGACACACACACACACACACACACCGGATAGCACAAACATGCATCCAGCAGACCGACATGCATACAAAGCACGACACACATATAAACTCTGATGCAAATGCAGACGCACATCAGACAAACACAGATATCATACACATATCATGTACACTCACACACGCAGATATATACAAACATACAAAAGACATACACACATACGGGAGCAAACATTATGGTTAGAGTAAGCAGACATCAGTGCACACAGCTTATCCTTGTTATGTCAGCCTTGACACAGAAACACACAACTCATGCGGATACGCCAATACATACAGATATCCATAGGTGGTACATATATGAAAACACACACACACACACACACACACAAGCTCACAGGGCAGACTTACGCTGCAGCTTCTTGGCCTGGGCTTCTGTGTTTGTGTTCCTGCGTGGCAGGTAGGGCGAGGGGCGGGGCAGAGGGATGGAGGACACGTCGTGGGTCTGGAGGGGGTACCAGTGGGGCTGGTCGTCCAGCTTCGCTGTCTCCAACTCTATCAGGATCTACCATGGGGAAGGACCAGCAGCACAGTGATAGGTGCGTGTGTGTGTGTGTGTGTGTGTGTGCGTCTGTCTGTCTTTCTGTTTGTCTGTGTGTTTAGTGTAAGGATGGTGGGATTGTGGTTTGGGTTGGGTGGATTTTGTGTGTGTGTTTGTGTGTGTGTGCGTGCACGCGCGTTTGTGTGTGTGTACCTGTCTGTCTGTATATATGCATCTGTTCACGTTGACCCATATGTCTCTCTCTAAATATAAGTTTCTAACGCTGTAACAGCGCGTGCGCCTGTGTGTGCCGCTTCTCCATAGGTGCCCCTGTCTCCTCCTCTCACCTCCCCCATGAAGGTGCTGTCCTCGTCGGGCATCCGGGGCTGGTCCCACACGGTCAGCTCCAGCATGTGGTTGCGGAAGTCCCGGCGGTGCACGTGCGTGTACACAAACTTCTGGCTCCACTTGGGCTCCACCGTCTTCTTCACCGTCTTCGTCCGCCGCTTGCTCTTGTCGCTGTGGGGGGAGAGGCGGGACCCCAACACACAGAGGCGCAGAGAGAACGCACAGAGACACAACACACTGAAACTGTGACCACGCAATCAGGTAGAATTTTGAGGCCATTTTCAAATCATGTTCAGCTGAAGAGTAATCGCTTCATTTTTTTTTTACAATCAAATAGAAATAATACTGATACACTTTTTCTACTCTCCAAGATCACTGTCTATCCTTCCTTTCTATACTTCACATTCAACCTTATAGGTAAAACCGTCTAACTTTTAATTCTACATAAGTTCCATAGGTCCCTGCAGCAATACAGTCAATGGGCCTTAATAATGCAGCCGTGACTCAAGTGCTGTCCCGTGCATATTTGATAACATTTGGGAGACATTGTATCGTGAGGAAATACTACCTAAACTCAATTTGGCTAATTAAGCTGAGCGAGGACGTTCTGTAGGCTGTCCTAACCGGCCGGCGTCCAGACACAGTCGTAAATTGCAGCAGGGCCATCCATTGCCAACAGTTTACAGATTGTTTCACTGAAACACATTGCAGCAGCATGAGTTTATCCTCAAGATCATTATCTTTAAATCCGTTGCTTGAATCAAACCTTAAACTGCACAAATGGACTGAGATGTATTAATTAGTTTAACTGCAGCACAGACATACTGGCCAAAAACATATTGCCAACAGCACGACCCCATGTGCATTTAAAAACCATGGTTGACTAATCATAGATTCAAATTTACCCAAGATAAAATTTGATATATTCATCCTTTCAAATGTTTACAGACAAATGTCGCATCAATGATGCTGGTGTAATTTCTGGGGATTCATATTTCATCTCAACATGCGTGCGGGCAGACAGGATGTTACACCTATGGCAATGCTACAGGGGTCTGAGAGTGCAGCGGTGGGAGGCCTGACTAGGAACTGTCCTCAGCTGTCCTGTATTAAAAATTTAGCTCCTCGTAAAAGTTATGGGTGGAAAAATATTCTTCACAACTTCCCCACAAGGAAGCGTGTCCCTTTTAAGAAGGAAGAAGAAAGCGGTGAGGGTCAGCCTCGCAGAGCACCACAGGAATTATAAGTAGCGCGTGGATCCATTATCAACGATGAATTAATAAGGAGAATATAAACAAGTGAAACAATTTATAAATCCAACTTCTAAATAAAATAAATACATACAATCAGGTTGCCCATATAATGAGTTAATGGTGGCGTGCTGACTCATTTTTGTGGGTTTTCTTGTCGGAAGTTTTCAAAAAGATGTTTGTACTTCATACTGCATGAAAGGCTTCTTAGCAGGTTAATGTAAGCTACTTATAGCATTAATTTAGGATATTTAGCATGTAAGATACTTTGCCTGTTAGGGTGCTACGAATGTTAAGGTGTTAGCCTACTTAGCATGTGATCGCCAGTTTAGGAGGTCAGCCTCGTAAGGTACTTAGCATCTTATCGTTGTTAGCCCGCGACCCAGACAGCAAGCCAACATTGTAAAAATATTGATTTTCCATCTGAATCATCATTATGGTTGATGAACGGCTTGAAACAACTAATCACCCCACACCTGGTGGCATGTCATGGGACCTTTAAAACAGCACCGCTATTTCTTCTACCGCCGGTGAACACCGGCACCAACGCTAGCGTAGTGCAGCCTGCCGGCTAGTCTATCAAATGAAAGGCAGTAACCCTAGCACTTAGCACCTTGTGCTACCCGCAGATGTGACCGCGGCGGGCCACCATGGAAGCCCCCCCACTGGATATGTATATCATTTTAAAAAATGTCTCCTATGCTACCGAATTTGTTTCCAAGTGTGCATATATGTGGGAGTTCTGTTTAACTTTAAGGCTAATTTTTTGCGTTGCGCTTGTATTTTCTGTTTGAGATGCTCTTACACAGCAGATGGGGACAGCCGCCGTCACCAAATTCACTTTTACCCAGGCTGCGCAAAAGTGGCTGCGCTATGCCCAAGACCAGGCAGGAGGGACGGGACGACAAACAGACGTCGGACCATAAAGTGTAACTAGGACAAATAATGAATGAATGAAATAGCAATGAAAAGAGTGTAATAAAATGAATTATTTTTTAACCTTAAACAGTGTGGTGTGGTCAGTGTTTTAGGCTAGGCTATGGGCATGCAAGCTTCCAAATGTTCCATCACTTTTTAACATCCTGGCTGTCGATAAAGCAGGATATTCATTATAGGCTAATTCATTTAGGGCATTACATTTTCGTATGCCTAGCAATGATTTTCTATGCTTAATAACGATTGAAATTCCATTGAAATTATGTCGATCCTTAGTTCAGTTGAAATTTCAACATTGTTTCAATATTCCTGATAATTGAAATAACATTGAAATTCCGTTGATCTATGGACAGTATTTCAACGTTGTTTTGATATAAAAAAAAGGGTGCAAAATGATGTAGAATCAACATCAGAGTTCGATGTTGATTCAATGATTTAATGTTGACAACGGAATGTTGATTTAACATAGTTTCAATGACTGTTTGCTATCTGGGTAGTGTCCTTAGCATGTTAAATAACCTAGCTTGTTGGGGTAGGGTCCGACTTTTGTCTAGTTGGATTCATCCTGTATAGAGTGGGACATCGGATCGCCGTGGCTTCGCGCAGTGGGGGGTCTGGGAGGGCTACCTTCGGTCCGGGAGGAAGTACATCTTGACGTAAAGGCTTCTGGGTCGCCCGTCCGGTCTGAGGGGAAGCTCCACGGCCTGCAGCACGTTGACGATAAGCTGGTGGCCCGCTTTGTCATACCACAGCTTCACCTGAGTGACGGCACGGAGGCAGGTGTTTAGAGACAGAAATGCACCATGCACAGGGACACACACACACATGAACAAACACACACACACGCAAACAGGCACGCACACCCACATCATAGAATCATAGCGTAACACTCAATTATACCCGCAAACACCAACGCAAACACACTCGGACACGAACACATGCATGCACACCGAAGCCTACAAGGACACAAACACTTCAAACCAAAGCTTAACACTCGCTTGTACCCGCAATCACGTACACAAACACACACAATTTCCACACCGCATATGACCACACATATAGGCTCATGCTCATTAATCATATAAACGCAAAAACACTCTCCACCCCTCATGCACTGTATCCCTAGAGCAAACAAGCTGACATAGGCCTACACTCAAACTCTTACACACACACACACACACACACAGACATACGTACAGAGATCTGTCCAGGCAGCAGCTGCGGTGCGTTTCGCAGCATGCCGGCGTTGGAGGGAGACTGGACGGAGATGGACGGTCGGTCCATCTTGGGGGACTCGAAGGAGCTGGAACCTGCTGCCGGAGCCACAGTGAGGAGAACAGGAGGGAGGAAGGAGTTTGATTCTAAACCCAGACCCGGGAAAATACACACAGCCTGCAGGAGTTATGTGGGAACCTTGGTTCAAGTTGTAAATTATGAATTAACACTAGTTTATTCAGATTGTAGAAATTGTCAAATTGGATTGTTTAATTTGTAAATTGCAGCAGGTGGGGATGTCTAGTGTGATTTTAAAGTATGTGTAAGTAGTATGTCTTACAATAATTAAATGTTGCAAAACAGGCATGTTGTGCACTGTTCATTTGTCTTTCGACAAGTCAAACCAGTGCTTAGGGTGTCTGTTTGCCCAAATGTGTCCATGCATCCATCAGGAGATACACTGGGTCCGTACCAGTTACAATAGTTAACCCAGCAGTTGTGTGCAGTACTGTTAAATAGGATGGCATCCATCAGACCGGTTTTTCTGTCATTTATGCTGACCAAATGATTTGTATATTTTATGACCGATAAAATATCTCGAGGGCAAGTTGGCCATTCTATCTGTGTGGACGGTGTTTGTAACAGCCATGACATGAAGAATTTGACCTCTTATCCCAGCCCATTAAAGCCAGAGATAGTATCCTCTTTTGATGACAAGGCCAGTACTGTGATAACAACTTTGATCTGGATGAACAGTCTGAGCAGGAAGAGGGCAATCGTAGTATCCTGAGGATTTGCAAATCAAGAGATTGAATGAAGCTTTGAAATACTTATTAACCGTTTTGTTTATTCTCTGAAGAAAGCCACTGTGAAGAAATAACTGAGTTTAAGAAGGGACAACACTTCAGAATTAAACATCAGGAAGGAAGATAGTGATAGCAAGATAGGGATTTCACTTAAACAAAAACAAACAAACAAATCAAAAGGGAAACCGAGTGAGAGAGAGATGCAGAGTTAAGAAGCTAGACCGCATGATGAGAAAGAAGTGGTGTGAAAGAGAGCCATAGGGACAGACATACGGACAGACCACATGAGATACGTACTAGATCCTAATGGAGGGTGTGATGTGTCGGGGATTCTTGGGATATCACTGGAAAACAGAAGGAAGATACATTTCAGTCAGAGTCATACCAGCCCTGATTGGAAGAAGAATGAGTCACTTAAGTTCACTTCACAGGCAAGCATGCTCACTATACGTTCTCTACAATGAGTCTTAAGTCTTTTTTTTTGTCATTTAGAAACCCAGGTAGAAATATTGTAGGTGTCAATGAACAGAGTAAAAGCAGGGGGGGGGGGGGGGGGCAAAGAGCCAGGCTCTTGTCATCAATCCAGTGTTTCCCAGGGAAGCATGGTGGCATTCGTGGCAGTCCAGAATCATACAAGAGTACGCCCACAGCAATACAGGCCACACCCACTATTATACAAGGCACACCCATTATTGTATAAGACCCGTCCACAGCCACATAGCCCATAAGCCCACCTAGGATAACAGCTGCCATGAATATCAGCCCGGGGACCCAAGGGAAACACTGGCAATTCTTTGTCCATGATCTTTAAATATGCTCACAGTACGGCCCCTCTTGACACTATTTATTTCCCTGTTGGTGTCAGCAGGGAGCCCCTCAGAGGTTAGGGAGCCAAGTCTTAAGAATCGAAGAAAAGGCCAATTTATGGTCGACAATTGTGTAGAATGCATGTGATGAGCCGGAAACGGCCCCCACACGTCTCTTTATCTCTGAGGCAGCAGCATGACCCGCTGTGGCACCACACTGTCCGGTGGTGAAAGCCACACAGAGATAATGTATTTGGAGCTGTGAATTTAGGACACTGCCTGTGAGCATCTTTAAATTTGAAGTTACTATTTTAGGTTTTAGCACCGACTTACCGACACTTTGGGTAAATGTTAGAGCAAAAAGACTTGATGTTGGAATGAAAGGACCCAATGGACTGCACAAAACATCATAAAGCTTACAAAAGCACATATACTGTCCCAAGACTGTGTGAAATGGCCATTTTGCATCCGTTCTTATGAGCATGTAAGTTTGTTCAGTTAAAGAGGGGTGTCAAACTAGTTATGTTTTATTACATGTTAGTAAGAAAGACCTCTGATAGGAAGGGACTTGTAAGCATATAAGTGATCTACTGGATCTTTCTTCTGTCCCTACAGTATAAAAATTTCCAAGGCATTTTTCTTTAAATCAGATTAGAGTGTCAAGTTTATAGAAATGTAACTCTTGTCAAATACTGGTACTTGCGTCCATCTACTGTATGTTACTAGCCAACAGTTGTGTTTTGGGAGTACTTGTGTTGGATTCTGCAGCAGAACCCCTCCCAGTGATAAACAGGCCGACCTAAAGATCCTCATTCAAACAAATGATGTGCTGGCTGCTGTTTGGCTGGTTTTCTTGATGTCCCAGCCCTATACACATAGATGGGTGACAACTGTACCAATTGTACTAGTAGGCTTTTCACAACTTCTGGTCCTCACTAGGTAGGTATCTAACTAATTGCATTCCTTATTAGGTACCAGCTTGAAATTTTGTAAAATCAATGTACCTAGCTAAGATATATTATAATGCTCCAACTGAAATGGTTGGACGTTGCCATATTTCCTAAATTTACTGCCTATTCAGGTTAGATCCTTACAATAGAGACGTTGCCCATAAGAGCCTCAGTAGCACTGCTAATGGGCAGGAAAATGTAAATCTTAGGTTGAAAACGATTATAACCCCTCTTTAAAGGAAGAAAATGTAGCATCTGCAACTATTTGTAAAACAGCTGACATTTGCAACTGCTTGGCATTATTTCAAAATACAATTCAGTTTGATTGGATTTGGAGTGTGTGTGGGGGGTAAAATGGCAGAAGCAGCAGCATCACATACGGGTGTGGGGGACCAGAGGAGTGCAGATCATTTTAGAATGGGAAGACTGGGAGGCTCTATTAATGCAACAGGTTGTTTTGTTTACTTACTGATATTTTCTACACACCCTTCGCAAGTGTTTGGAGAGAAATTCATACATTCAATTTTTTAACCATTGAAGGAGCACGTTGTATTGGGATATTGCATTATTGTGGGAGGAACATTTTTGGGTGTTTTTATGAAGAAAATTATGATATGATTGTGGGGAATGAGGATGCCGTGGTGTGAAATGGAGGTGAAGGTTTGGTTCTAATGGAAGCTTCATCAAATGTGTCTCAGAAGAAATAAAGTGAAATTGCCAAATCAACTGTGAAATACTGCCTGAGCTTTGAACCTTTATATGGCTCTTGAAGACTCGATGAGACTCGCCTTAGCTAGATACAGTACATTCAGTGTACTCATACAGTGAGTCCTACAGTACCTGAAAACCACTAATGCAAATTGTCTTGTTCCCTGAAAATACCCTGACTATTTACTGTCACAACAATGCACCCAGCATTTTGAGGTTGTACAAAAAGCGATGCAAGGTGATAACACAAAATCCTAGTTGTATCTACATGAAATTGCAGTAACTTATATATAATTGTGTGAATTTGAGACATAAAGCTGGGCTCATCTAGCTGGTTCTTAAAATAACTCTCCATTTTACAATCTTGGTGTAATAGTTGAATTCTTTCAGTAAATATACGGGAATACATTTGATATTACTGAAGTCAAAAGTGCCTGCTTACATGCATGAATAGAGAAATAAGCCAATAAAAGTTAACCTTTAAATTTCAACAGCGGATAGGCCCGGATGCTGTAAGTAGTCATTCAGACTCTGACAGAATGCAAGCACTATTGCACTTTTAAAGGCAATAGCACTCAAGTCACAAAGGAAACTTCACTTGGCACTTGGCAGGTGCTGTGGTGGCTATTTTGGATCTGTTGGATGCGCCCACACAGCCTCTAGTCTGTGTACAGATTCAAACGGCCTTCCAGCGGACTGCCTAGATTAAATGAAGGGGTCAACGTCAACACAGCACATACAATGCTCTTGACTCCTTTGGTAGGCCAAGTTATAACCGGATATATCAGTGTTATATGTCATGATTATACCAATCAGTGTAACGCTTGCTATCATAATATCCTAACACACCAAGTTTATCAGAAAATCTATCCCATCTCTACCATAGCACCATTGCCTTGTGGCAAACGTTAACTCTGCCCCACAAAGGGGCATTGCTGCAGATGATCCATGAGCATTTTGAGGCTTTCCATAGACAAAGTATCTAGTGTAGTGGCTGGAATGTATGTGAGAGTACTCAATGCCCTCTAGTGGTCAGACTTGAATGAATGCTGTTTTGAATACGTTTGGAAAGGAATGACGTTTCATAGTGTGATTGTTGTGCAGTAGGGTCTTGTTCTTATCTTACCCAATAGGCCGGGATACCACTAGATCCACTTGGGGCTCGGCTTGAGACTCAAGGATGATGTTGTAAACTTCCTTCATGGTTGCCCCCGGCAACAGCTTGCCATTCCATTGTAAAACTTCATCACCTGAAATTCAGCATTTTTAAATTGTATTTGCTTTCAACCCTAATAAGTGTTTTATGAATCCGTAATTTGAGTGTGTTGAGAAATTTATTATATAATCATAAATTAATTGTGGCACTTCTGGCCAATTCTGAGTTACCAAGGAATGGGTGTAGAATGATCATCCCAAAAATATCCTCAAGACACTTGATTGCCTTGATATATTATATATATATATTCAGTTCTTACACAGCATTCAAGTGTTGAATCCCTTATTTAGCGTATCAGGTTCTATATAAAAACAGCTGCATCATTCAGAGAAGGTCAAAAGCTGGGAATGGGAGAGTTCCTGTTACATTGTTAATATAGTCGCAATAAATACAGTTTTCTGGTGGCCTGTTTATGTATTTCATACATGAGCAACAGAAGAGCAGTCTAGAAGTTTAGAAGTTTGGATTTGGGAAAATTGGGCCAACTGCAATCCAAATGAAAAAAATGACACGTTATATAATATAACATAATTTATATATATATATATATTTATATATTAAAATAGATGTATACATAAAATAATATAATCCATCGTAAAATTAGATTTTGTGTGTATGTGGGTGTGTGTGTGTGTGTTTGTGTGTGCATGTGTGTTTGTGTGTGTCCTACAGCCCACCTGCCCTTAAATGGCCCACGACGTCAGCCAGGCTGCCCTTCTTGACTTTGGTGATGAAGGCTCCTAGCCTCCCTGACTCTGTCACTCTGCCGCCCACCACCTGAGGGACAGGAGGGACCATCACAGCACATCAACACACTCAGTTTGGACAAAATCACTCTAGCACTCTATGTGGTCTAACTATTAAATTGAACTTTCAAATGTTTGGTAAACCATTTAGAAGTTCGGTAATCTAGGATAGTTAAAACGCAGTGCCTCATCTCTGTCGCCATGTTCTTAGCTTTACATGCATCTACATTATGTTTGTCCAGCTTCGTTCTGACCTTTAACCCCAGTAGGGCCCCGGCCTCTTTTGGCATGGCGGCACTCCTCTTGCTCAGGGTGATGCGTCCTATTTGATGGTCTCCTTCTTTGGACGGTTCCCAGGCTACGGGATGCTGTGGGAGGTCAAGGGGACATGTGAGCCCCTTGTAGCTGTCAGGCCGTCGCGGTGGAGCGCCGAATACAGACGCAGCATGCAGAACAGGACAGGCCCGGTTCGCAGGTCAGCGCAGAGACACATGTTCAGGCGTAACTTAAAATCCCATTTACATGCGATTCATTATGCACGCCTTCTACAATGAGATGCACACAGAGGTTATGCAGATATCATACAGAATAATTAACAGATTTAATTAAACATGGACACACGTCGTCACAAAATACACGCGCATACACAAAGACACACACACACACACACACAGTGTATTCAAAATGGCAGGGGAAAAAATCTTTGTAGCCCACTAAAGATATCCTCTATTTGAACTGTTTTCGAGCACAAACAAAGCGTGAGCCAGTGACTTACGTGCCATACACTGGGGTCGTGAGGGTAGCACTCCCAGTCACCTGCAACAGGAAGCAGAGTTAAGAATTCAGGCTCACCATCTGTCTTCTACAGTTTACACGCTACCATATTCTATAATTCTCTACGCCTCAGAGCTATGCAGATGCAACACTGCTGATCTGCTCCAGAAACAACGTTGAAAAGTGCAGATGCAGGACAGCTTTGCCTGTCCATTAAGAAAAAGGGAGTTCGGTGAAAAAGACTAGAAAGACGATGGAAGGAACAACAGGCAGATTTTGCGACTAAAACACACAAACGCACACACAAACACAAGAACACACACACACACACACACACACACATACCCACAGGCTGACACACATGCGACTGCACTTAAAAAGACACACAAATGTGCATATGCACCTCTGACACACCCACCTGCATCCACGCATCCACACAAACACACACACACACACACACACACACACACACACACACACACACACACACACACACACACACACACACACACACACACACACACACACACACACGCACACAAAATATTCAGATCACACGCTGCTTAGGTGGCCTCTTCACAAGATATTTGTTGAAATTTTTGGGACAGTGTTTATTGAATATTCAGGCCAGGGACAAGA
>NC_136935.1:15761930-15989430 GCF_949987615.1 Pollachius pollachius
CTTTTCCCCCCGGCGCCGCCCGTCCCACGCTTCGACTTGTACGGCCGCGGCGGCGGCGGCCGCATGGACTCTGACTGGTCCGAGCTAAGCGAATCGTTGCGCAGCATGCTCTCCGCTTTCTCCCGCTTGCTCCGCCTAGCCGGCGGCGGCCCCCCCTCGTCTGCCGCCGCGGAGCCCGAGCCGGGCCCCATCCCCGAGGGTTCCCGGAGTTCAGGGGGCCCGTTGCCCGGCTGCGAGGGCGGTGCGTGTTCATGCAGCCCACCCAACCCCACCCCCACCCCCATCCCGCCCGCCGTCCTCTGTTTGGGCGCCATTGGGCCCGCCGCGCCCACCCGGGCCATCGCCTCGAACCCCACGCTGACGGTTCCTCCTTTAACAGGGAGCTGGTGGCCCCGGCCCCCGGGGGCCCCGGGGCCCCCCATGTGTGGGGGAAGCTGCTGCTGCTGCTGCTGCTGCGTGCCGAGGTGCTGGCGAGGGAGAGAAGGGTTGCTACCGGCTGGGTGGTCCGTGTGATGGTAGCCTCCTTCCTCCATCCTCCTGCCGGGCCCTCCACCGTTGCCGGCCCCCACGGGGTCGTGCTCCAGGGAGCGGCCCTTGGTCAGCTGCCGGCCCTCGCGACGTTCCCTGGAGTCGCCCCGTAAGTGTCGGTCCACGGACACCTGGGCTTTTAGTCGGGGCTGGCCCGGCCTGCGCTCCCCCCGGCCTGCAGCTCCTCCTCCTCCAGCTCCTCTGCCGTTCCTCCTGGGGAGAGGGAGAGGGTGTGGGGCACAGAGAGGGGCATGGGTGAGATAGGGTGGGAGTCACGGGGTCCGTGTTGTATCCATGTGACATTACAGTGCAGTTGTTGAGCTGCAGTCTTCCCAAAAAGAAAAGAGTATTTCTAAAGGCTTGCAGAGTACCTGCCAAGACAGATGGCTCCATAGAGAGACCCACAGTACCTTTAGTAGGATGCAGGGAAAAGTGAACTCAATTAGCCATTAACCACTCAGTGAGACATTCTTCAGTAAAGTTAATGCAACGCGGGCCTTATCAATACTGCTAGACCAATGTCCTAGGACAACATCAATAAAAAAAGATATTGATAACAAATTGTAGTTTGCATCTTACAGAGCACGGCAACAATAACACAAGAATGATGACAATCTTAAATTGTTTAAAACCTATTCCAACTATTGCTTGTTTACTTTTGATCATCGTTCTTAGGTTTGTTGCAGCCTTACGTTTCTCGCGGCGGCTCGCTGCGCGATCGGGGGTCGAATCCCGGCGTCATTCCGGGCCCGCTCAGCCGGCCGGGGTCATCGAACGGCTGGGCGGAGCCGGGGGGGGCCTGGGAGCGCGAGCGGAGCTTCTTGTCGGCGGGGTCGGAGCAGAGCAGCGTCCCCTCCGGACCGGCGAACCACTCGCCGGGCTTGGTGAGGAGCTCCTGCTGCCTCCGGCAGTTATTGCACACCCAGATGACCTGCGGCCCAGGGGAGACGGGTCAGCACAGGGTTAACCCGGTTAGTGCTGACAGGAGGACGACGGGACCACTGGGAGAGGAACTGCCTCTCCGCCCATATTTGGGCAATGCTTGTTTATAGGCGGTGTTTTCTTCCTTCAGACAATCAGCATTAGATTGTGATGAATTCGTTTTGAAGAGCATGTATCTTGTTTTTTGTGTCTCTATCCGTTTGTCAGAAATCGACATGACCTGAGAAAGACAATGTAAATAGTTAATGTGGTATTGATATTTTTAGTCCTTAACGGTAATGACGATAACATTAAGGATATTCAATGTTATGCTTTGTTACACTATGATGTGAGTACTCTTGTGGTGTACAAGTCGGTGTGAACATCCAAATATTTATCAGTATAAAGAGAACAGATTCAATTATTGTTGGCTCGCAGGGCAAACAATACATCCCAACTTTATTTTAATCTCTGCAACGCTGACAGCCTGTTGATATTGTTGACTGGAATGACCTCATTATGTGTCCAGTGGGAACACAAGCCCTTTCCTCATGCCCAATGTCCTCTAACGCGGCCAATCAAAACCATCTTGGCTGACCGCTTCGCCAACCAATTGAAGCGCGGCTTCAAACGCAGTGGCAATCAAGCAGGAAGCGGAATAACAACGCACTTCCTGAAGAGCGGCGGGGCTGCCAATGAGTCGTCCAGGAATAAGAAATAGTTTATTAAAAGAAACCTCAAACATCAACATAATGGCGGTAATACTGAGGAACAGCTTGGCTTGCAATGTGAGTCCTGGTTTACCAAAAGACAGGAAGAGCAGCGTTTCCATCTGGATGGAAAGATGCTCATCTCTCTGCCGTAGAAAATGTTCTTTCGCTCCCCCCCCCCCCCCCTCTCTCTCTCTCTCTCTCTCTCCCTCTGTCCCCCTCTCTCCGTCTCTGTCTCTCTCTCTCTCTCTCTGTCTCTTCCCTTCCCTCCAGCTACACATAAAGTCGACATACTCTATATATGATATGGGTTGACTGTGAACTATCAGAGGCGATATTAAATGAGGGAAAAGGGGAGGACCGCAAAGGGGGGGCCAGCCCCTCAATTCCAGCAGGAATCCCCAAACGATCGGCTCATAATAAGGCAGCAGGAACCCCCCATCTCCACTCTACACACAATCCCTCACTGTTTCTCTCCCCTATCTCTCTCCTTCCCTTTTAACTCCTCAACCCCCTCAATCCTTCCCCCATTCCCCCCACCCACCACACAAGCAAACACACAGACACACACACACACACACACACAGTCTCTATTTCAGCCTCCTCCAGATTGCTTTTGATTCAAGCCACAGAAAGCCGAGGAGAATACAGCTTTACACCAACATGGCTATATTTATCCGGTCCGACACCCCAGTACCAGCCCAGCGAGGAAGAGGAGAGCGCGTGCGCACAGCCACTTAAACCCACACTTCTCTCACACGTGCACGAGCACTCACACAACGCCACTGAGCAGCTGCCGCAGGGATTTTCAGACCAATTTAAGACGACGTTTGGGCAGGAACCCCAATAGAGGTTTAAAGATGTCCCGTTTATGTAAAGTTTTCGAGTTAGAGATATGGTATGGATATTATTAGGAGTATTGTTCGAAGTTGTTTTGTAATTGGGTTTGATCATTATGCTAAGATATAAGGTTAGAAATGGGGACATTTGGGTATAAAGTTATCGGGTACCATGTAAGTACGTTTATGATTGATGAGGGATCATTAACAATCATAATATGTCATTATTAGTATTTTTATGATCAGTATTCTTTCTCCTGTATTCCTCCAACATTTGGATAGAAATAATCACATTTGGTTAAGTTGCCAACAACGAAATCTGGTGTTTGTCGTTGCTGTTTCTTCTATCTTTTCAGACCCTGCTTATCCTCAAATCCAAAGTAGAAAAGTGAATTCCTCAGCCGAGCTGGCATCGTGCTGCTTTGAAAAAATCGGAACCAATTTGAGGTTCTAGTATGGAGAACAGCAGACAGCTGGCCCTGCAGAACAAATGGCCAGTGTTTGAGAGCGCCGCTGTGGTAATCTGCTGTTTTATTAGACTGCTAATCCCGTTATAATCCCTGTATTATTAGATCACACGCTGATGAAGGAGAAGGGGGGAGATGTGGTGGGGGGTGTGGGCAGCGTGCGGGCTGGCGCCGGGCATGTGGGTTTGTGGAAGCGCGTACGAGTCTATCGATGACCACTCGTGCATGCAAAGGCAGGCTTACGCAAACATATGCACACCAGAGGGAGATGCGCATGTGCGAATACACTGATGCATGCTCTCGTACACGTGCACAGACACACACACACATACACACAAACACACACGCACACACACACAGCAGCCATGGTGATCACATGACCACGGTGGGACCCCTGGGATGACTCTGTGAGGGGGGAAAAGGGGGTGTGGCCCGGGAAGGAGAAAGAATAGCTTTTCCACATGGAAAGTAGGACACAAACCCTTGTGTGCATTTTCTTTTAATTCTGGTGTGTATTGGTGTGTGTGTGTGTGTGTGTGTGTGTGTGTGTGTGTGTGTGTGTGTGTGTGTGTGTGTGTGTGTGTGTGTGTGTGTGTGCACGTGATTGATATTTGCGTGTGCATCTCTGATGTAACAATGAATAATCCAGTAATGAAATCTTGGGAGTTCCTGTGGCGGCCTGGCCGCTTGTTTCCTGGAGCGTGAGCAGGCCACTCTGTAACCATGGTTACCGGGGGAGAGAGCGGAAGAGGAAAGGACCTGGACTACAGCTCGCAATGACCCTGTTTCTCCTCACCCTGCTGCCATTCTTTATTGCTTACGAGTTAACGTGTCCCAGACTTTCAAAAAGGCACACAACCCTAAACTCAGACGTCAGGGCCAGCAGCAGAATCCTTACATCCACTCCCTGTTTGATGGGCTCTGAATGGCTCAGAAGGGTTACAAGTGAAGTCACATTCCAACAGTAGTTCTAGCAGGTGACATCACCTGGCACCAATATGATTTCAGCCAATCAAAAGTGCTCTGGAGCACACTGGTTTAATTTCCAGAGCAGTGCATCATCGTTTTTCTCCTTGGCAAGACAATGGCCTTTTTTTGCCCAAACATAAAAAGCAACAGCATCTGAGTGAATAGCTATATATAGGGGTCTATCGGGCAGGGTCGTCCTCCTGTAGGGGCCCGTGTAGGTCAACGGGGCCCCTGAGGGAATGAGGAGGGGTGTGGAGAGGAGGGCCCACTACAGGAACCAGCTCATTACCACCCTCCTTACAAAGGCAATTAACAACTGCTACAAGGGCCGCCGGCAGGGCCTGTCTGTTAGTCACATCTGTCCACTGGATCCCAGTAGGGGAGGCGGGCTGGCCAGTACCCCGGTCTCATGGTCCTCTGTGTCCTGCTGTTGTTGTCATGGCTACAACTGTTTGTTTTCATGTTTTAAGTGATGAGCAGGAACAGCAATAGAAAAAGTGTGAACGTGTACATATCCTAGTTTAGGATATTTTGTTGTAGTTATTAAAACTTTACATGGAATCCTACTTTTGATGATCTTTGCCCGAGCTGCAGAACACAATCATCGCCTCTCCATCATCACAATTTGATTTATTTGATTCATCTTTCTATACTCATCTGTCTATACTTATTGTGCTCTCTCTCGCTCTCTCTCTCTCTCTCTCTCTCTCTCTCTCTCTCTCTCTCTCTCTCTCCACCGCAAAACAGCGTGCTACAATCCATCACATGACAAACTGCTCATGTTCCACGCCGACCAGCTCCATTAGATTTCCAGTCATCACCAATCACTCAAACGTACTACAATGATGAGTGCCCCCCCCAACACCCCCTACCCCATCCCCCCACCCAACACAACCCACCCCTCGGTCAGGGAGCATGGACAAGCAGAGCCCCTCCCCCCTTTCCACAAGGAGAGGGGCGGAGAGGAAGAGGGGCGGCGAGGGGGAGGCAAAGGGGGGAGGAAGCAGGAAGCAGTGTCAACCTCCACGCCGTCGACAGCTTGACGAATTGTGCGGAGGTTGCGAGGTGGGGTGATATAACTCACGGCGTCCATAAATCTCTGCGCTAAGGATGAAAGGGCGCCGGCACCGCAGCAGAGATTAGCGTTAGCCGCGGCTAATGAGTGAGTGTATCGGTCGTAGCTCGGCACAGAACAAAAAAAAAGAAAAAGCCCACACCCACACGGCACACATGAAGCCACGCATGCTAGGAGTAGGGGGCGCGGGGAGGGGACGAATGAAGAAAACATGCATGGTCACAGAAGGCACAGGCATCCATCCACACACCGCTATGTAAGTGGCGGCCGAGCAACCTGCGCTGTTTAGCGAGCGTTTAGCTAGGATGAGCACTCACACACTAATGAATCACACTGCGCTCCAATTGGTCCTGTGGTACATTGACACGTTCACACACAGAGAGACATTCAGATACACAGAGATCAATGGACGACGTTCAAGCTGACGGCCGCAGATGGCTGCTTGCTATGTGACAGCACGGCATCGCTTGGCTAGTGGGGGGGGGGGGGGGGGGGGGGGGTGAGAGTTCCTGAGGACGCCTGGATACTGACCTACATACAGTTTATAGGTATACCGTATATAGTGGACCGTATACATTGCAAATTGTCTATGCGTTGTCTAAGTGGTCTATGAGTGCATATCTGAATCCTACCCTTTATGCAATTTATTAACCCCAGTACACACAATTTGTTTCTAATGGTGTGTGCAATTGCTTACACTTTTCCAGCAATACAAAGATAAATGTGTACTGGTATGTGTTTTGTGCGCGTCCTCACGTCAAGGGAGGGAGCTCCCATGTGTGTGCACTTGTACGAGTGTATCAACATTGTGTTTGTGTGCGCAGCAAAGACCAGGAGAAAGATCGCCCCCTGAAGACTAGTCAATGAGGGACGTACGGCGAGATGGACGCAGCTAGCCAGACTAGCAATCAATAGTAATCACCAGGAGCTGTGGTGCTAACAGCCATGACACATCCCTCAGGCCCTCCGCTCCGCTCCTCCCAGACACACACACACACATACACACAAACACATACATATTCTAATGCCCTACATATCACATACACACACACATTACATTACACACATACACATTCGCATACACATATATACATTAGAAATTCTTTGTTCATCCACTGTAGCTACCACCGTCTATACCACTGTCCCTACCACTGTCCATCTAATGTCCATCCACTGTCCATCTACTGTCCCTACGACTGCCATCCACTGTCCATCCCCTGTCCCTACCATTGTCTAGCCACTGCCTATCCACTGTCCCTACCACTGTCAATCTACTCTCCATCCACTGTCCATCGACTGAGGTAGTTAAAACAAGTCTCACATTAGCAGTGGTGTTATTGTTGCAGCATTAGGACAAAGAAATGCAGCATTCGAGCAACGCTGAGTAGGCGTAGTTATGACCTAATTTAAAAACATCCTGACCCCTGAAATATTGCTGTGTGTTTAATGACATGACAATGTGAAACCAGGGAGCTGTGTGTGTGTGTGTGTGTGTGTGTGTGTGTGTGTGTGTGTGTGTGTGTGTGTGTGTGTGTGTGTGCTTGTGTGTGTGTGTGTGTGTGTGTGCTTGTGTGTGTGTGCGTGTGTGTCCTTGTGTGTGTGCGCGTGTTTCAATTTTTTCAGTAGAACCAGGATTGTAAGAGACACTTAGCTTGCCTTCCCAAGAGAGGACAAATCAAGACTTCAAACACTCCTTTCCTTTCTCCCTTCTCCTCCCTTTGTAAGAATATCTACGACACCAGACTCGGGATTTCCTACACATGGATAATGAGCCCCGAATCTCGTTAGCACATCGACACATAACACATACTGTCCATTTCCACTACGTACACTGCATGAGTGGGCTATTTCACAACACAGGAGCGTCAGTCAACTCAGCCGTTACAAAGGAAGTCAAGATGTCGGCATAAGATGAAACACAATTGACAACAGCCATGACATCGTTCCACTCAGTTGTCATGTTAATGCTGTGTATAGTCATGGAAATAAGGCGAGGGGAGAACTGGGATATTCCTTGCAACTATCACAGAATACGGCCAACGAGCTCACCGAGTGGATCTCATTAAAGGACTACCGGAAACACTCTGAGTTGGTCCGGTTAGGAGTGCCAAGCGACCCCTCCTGCCAGGCTGGATTAATCAATCGCAGAGAAATGGCATGAACCCAAACCCACTGTAACGCAGCAGGGCTTTGTAATCCAGCCAGGATCGCTTTATTCAGCCAACAGTCCGGTGGGGAGGGGTCGGTGCTGGAGGTAGGGAGGGATTGCTATGTACAGTACATCAAAGCATTGTTTCTTTGGGTGGGGGGGGGGGGTTGGTATCCAGCAAAGCTATAGTGAAAGTGCTGGTTTGGCAGACGCCCAGTGGATTGGGAGGAGTGTGTGCGTGGGTAGGTGGGGTACCTGCCAAATCATTTTCTACAGCAAGTGTAACTTTATGTCATAACCGCAAGCAATATAAATAGATAGATAGATAGATAGATAGATAGATAGATAGATAGATAGATAGATAGATAGATAGATAGATAGATAGATAGATAGATAGATAGATAGATAGATAAAGCAATAGAGTGATGCAGAGATTCTGAGATAGATAGAGATAGATACGGAGATATAAAAAGAGCTAGATACAGAGCTAGAAACAGAGATAGATACAGAGAAAATACAGAGATAGATACAGACAGAAACAGAGATAGATAAAGAGATAGATTCCGAGGTGGAAACAAAGATGGATACAGAGATAGATAGATCTTACCACTTTGTCCTCCTGCGGTGAAGTCAGCCATAAGATTGTTTGTGTCATCATGACGTGGTTGTGAAAGGGGGAAAGAGAGAGTTATTGGATACATTTACAGTAATGATTTAACACGTACAGTAAAAACAAAAAACACTAATGAGCTCACTTTGATTGCCTGTCAATTATCATCCATTCTGAATCCATTCTGAAATGACTCCAAAAAATGGCCAGCATTAGAGTTAGATATTAAAACATGTTATCGTCCAGCAGATTATAACATTAAATTTAACAACCTATACAAACATATATGTAATATCTGAAATAATAGCTTGAGATGTCGCAGCTAGCAAGAAGAAGAAATCTACCAGTGCTTCTATGCCGGGAATGTGTGTGTGTGTGTGTGTGTGTGTGTGTGTGTGTGTGTGTGTGTGTGTGTGTGTGTGTGTGTGTGTACGTGTGAGTGTGTGTGTTTGCGTGTGTTATTGGTGTGTTTAAGTGTATTTATGTATGTGTATAAGATGATTAAATGTCATACTCCAGAGGAGACATTTCCATTGCAGAGGAAGACCCCCCCTTCCTTCAGTATACCATCTCCAAACACACACACACACACACACACACACACACACACACACACACACACACACACACACACACACAGATAAGGGCCCCCTGCTGTGTGTCTATAGGGCAGCTCAGCACCCCTGGGAGACAGGGGGGCAAGGAAGGAGACCTCCCACAGCCCACAGCTCTACCTAATTCCCAATTAACCTTTAGCAGCTACTACCTGGGTCAGTGCAACACACACACATACACACATACACGCACACACACACACACACACACACTCACGACACACAAACGCACACGTGCACAAAGACATGGGGAGATGATGTTGCACAAACATACACACTGACCGGTAGATGTTCTACTGTGCACATGGTTACGCACACAACCACACAGACACACATCCACACACATACTTAAAGGGCCATATCATGGTCCATCAACTTCATCTTTGTTTTAACACCTATAGCCATTAAATAGTGTGTGTGTGTGTGTGTGTGTGTGTGTGTGTGTGTGTGTGTGTGTGTGTGTGTGTGTGTGTGTGTGTGTGTGTGTGTGTGTGTGTGTGTGTGTGTGTGTGTTTGTCTCAGCTGTGTTCTACTGATTGTGGAATTTGGAAAAAACTTTCGGCCCATTGTCAACTATTACATTCAAGTTATATGGTGTTTGAAAGTGAGAGTGCAGAATCCGGGTAGGTAATGTAACTAGTGTCATCAGTAATGACATGTTTAATGCATGTATTTCTGTAACAGACTTCTTTTTAGGGGATCCATGCATTTCAATTAATGAGAATGACGATAAATGAGACCAAGTTGTCAGGTTCACATTTACTGTCAAAATAGCCAATAAAATGCATGTGTATAGGTGTGTGTTTGTTGTGTGTGTGTGTGTGTGTGTGTGTGTGTGTGTGTGTGTGTGTGTGTGTGTGTGTGTGTGTGTGTGTGTGTGTGTGTGTGTGCGTGGGAAACACCCCTCCAACAAACTGCATCCCATTCAAGAGAAGCTACCTTAAATTCTGCCATCTTAGGCTATTGATAACATGTTCTAGCCAGTAACTCTCAATGTCTACCTCTCGTTCTCTCTTTCTCTCTCCATCCATCATCCTCCTTTCCTCTCCCCAACTCTCTCTCTCTCTCTCTCTCTCTCTCTCACCGTGTTGGAGCGCAGTGAGACTCGCCCACCGCAGCGGGCGCAGAACTTGGTCTGGCAGTAGGAGCACAGGTGTCCGCACCCGTCCGCGAACTTGGTCTTGTGGCAGATGCCGCAGGTGGGCGCGTCGTCGCGGTGCGTGCCGGCCCCCGCCGCCACGGCCGCCTGCCGGACCACTGTTTCCCTGTAGCTGGTCAGCTGCTGCTGGATGCCTCTGTGAGACACACACACAGAAAGACGGGTCAGAACAGCACAGGGACCGGTTCTAGTGTGAGACACACACACACACACACACACACACGCAGACGGGTCAGAACAACACAGGGACAAGTTCAACTGTGAGACACACACACACACACAGACAGGAAGGGTCAGAACAACACAGGGACCGGTTCTAGTGTGAGACACACACACACACACACACACACAGATTAGTCCATCAGAACAACACAAGGACCACTTGAAGTAGCTGAATGAGTGTTGAGGTGTATATGGAGCAGGATCGGGTGGAGTATAGGGGTTGAAAATATCTTTCATTGTCTAGAAAAGCACAAAATAAAATGTATTATTAAGATTATGATAATGTCGGACTCAGCAGTCCTACCATGTTATAAGATAAATTCTGCAGGGAGACTGCGCAGAGACGGGGCCAGAACCCAACCCTGACCCGATTGCGATGATAAGTATTGAGATATTATGTTTGTATATTTTTATATTGTTATTACCCGTCAGTACATCTGATTTTATCTGTTGAAGGCATGTTGTCCGGCAAGACATTTGCGATGCAAATAAAGTTAATAATCAGCAAAAGAGAAATCTGAGATGTATGGGATGGGAGGTTGAGGGTAGAATGAGAGCAATAGAGATAAAAACAAAGAAAGAGAGACAATGAGCAATACAGGTTCATGTGAAATTTTCGTTTAACACTGTGCCAGTTTTTCGGTGCTATTTTTACAGGCTTGAGTTCCTCCATTGTTGCCTTTGCTTTTTTGTTATACAGTATAGTGCTTCACAGACACACCCGGCACTCTTACAAAAATGTTTCTGATCCGATAGGGGTGAGTGAATGAGTGAGTGAGTCAGTCAGTCAGTCAGTCAGTCAGTCAGTCAGTCAGTCAGTCAGTCAGTCAGTCAGTCAGTCAGTCAGTCAGTCAGTCAGTCAGTCAGTCAGTCAGTCAGTCAGTCAGTCAGTCAGTGAATGAGTGAGTGAGTGAGGGAGGGAGGGAATTTGTCTTACGTAAATGTTAAAAACAGTACTTAAATAGAAGTATACATTTGTAACAATACATTAATTTGGGTGACACATTGAAGAAATGTTTACCTGGAACTAAGGTATTGTTTCACAAAAATGCATAAGTCAGTGAAGAGAGAACTTATATAAAGAATAATTGAGGAACACTGATTGATTCTTTCTAATTTGTAAAAATATTGTATTGCCATTGTTTATTCTGTTTATTCAGTTCATATAGACATGGAATGACCATACAGTATAAGTTATAATGCAAAACACAGTTTAGAATAATAAACAAAATACATTTGAATGCCAAAGTTTAAACCAAAATATTTTCATTTTGAAACACTAGGGATAAGGCCTAACCCTGTTGATCTAAACTGGATGAATAAAGTGTGATGAGTTTGCATGGATTGTAATTGAAAGAAAACAACTACAAAAAAAATATTAACAAAAAAATATTGTATTGCATAACCCAGTTATGCAATACAAAGAGCAACAAGCTTCAGAGCAAAAGCGAGCGACACAGGACAGTGAGCGGCATCCGTCACTGGCCATGCCTGCAGTCCTTTCAGACCGGAGGTAGTCCTAAGTGTCACCTCCTCCTCCCGAATCAGCCATGTAACTAAAAACTACAAATCCCAACAGCGGAGAACCAGCACTGACAGTAAATACATTATTAGCCATGAAAGGCCATGAAAGGCCATGAAATGACGCTGTGAAACACTCAATGATGACCCTCTGGGACCACCTCTCTTTACCTCCCTCCCCTCCCCCCCCACCCCTTACACATCCAAACGAAGTAAACACACTTCTTCTCACAAACACACACACACACACACACACACACACACACACACACACACACACACACACACACACACACACACACACACACACACACACACACACACATACACATACACACATGGACACACACCCCTCTTTCCCCATGTGGTCTATACACAGAAAAATCATGCTAGATTATATTTTTCCTTCCAGACACACCTCGTCATTGCGCTTGCTGTGAGCAGGGCAAGCTGCTGTGGCTAAAGGTCACCGAGGGGTCACCTGCTGCTCACACTCAGCAGGGTTTGCTTCCTGGTTCACAGCTTTCAGTGTGACCCACCTCCCCCCTCCCCTCCCACAACCACTTGCTCCTCACTGCTCCTCCTTCTCCCCACTTCCTTCCTCCTCCCCATTGTCTCATGTGGTAATAGAGAAACATTTTAATAGAGCAGATTTCCAATAACATGGTGACGTCGTGGTTACTGATGGAATGAATCTAAATATCAGCAAGAACTTCTCTCAAAACCTTCTCTACAGTGCTAACACTTGCATATCTATGACAAAATAATGGAAGGCTGAAGTGCAGAAATAACAAAACGTACCCAGCAACCTTAAAGTCTGCTACTGTACAACGCTATGCTTAATTGCCTCTCTCACAAACTACACAGAGAGAGATAGATAGAGAGAGAGAGAGAGAGAGAGAGAGAGAGAGAGAGAGAGAGAGAGAGAGAGAGAGAGAGAGAGAGAAAGAGAGAGAGAAAGAGAGAGGGAGAGAGAGAACGAGAGAGAGAGAGTAGGGCGTGATTTCGATTTTAGCATCAAACGATACAAAACAAATATAATCGAGTTTTCAATTTATTTATTATTATTATTATTATTTTATTTTTTTCATAAAATGTTTTCTAAAAGGTGCAGAACAGCTGGATACATATCTGTTAAAAAAATAGATTGAACACCAAATAACACTTTGTAACTGAGAACTTTGAAATTTCGCCTTAAAAAAATACACTAAATGGTCAAATGTATTTTTTAAGGCGAAATTTCAAAGTTCTCAGTAACAAAGTGATTTTTGGAAGCGACTGAATAAATACATCATGTTTTCAAACTCAAAAGTAATCCTTTCAATAATCGTGATTTTAATATTGACCAAAATAATCGTGGTTATGATTTTTTCCATAATCGAGCAGCCCTAAAAGAGAGTAGTGAGAAAAGAGATCAGAGAGATTTAAGAACTAGGGAGGGATAGCAAGCTCATTAAGGAAACACAGTAAATCATCCATATTCACACTCAGCAAAGTTAAACTAAGCAGCTGCCTCATCCTTACTTTCCTGGCCACACAAAGACATTGTGTTTGTGTTCATTGTGTGTTCAAAGTCTGTTTTTCTCATGCTGAAAAATGAAAACACATAAAGCAAAATCTTTGTGGAATTGTTTGGGATCTATTTGTGTACAGACATAAAGTGAAGGTATTTAATGTGTGTATTGGCGTGTGCGGGTGCCTGTGCGCTTGTGTGTGTGTGTGTGTGTGTGTGTGTGTGTGTGTGTGTGTGTGTGTGTGTGTGTGTGTGTGTGTGTGTGTGTGTGTGTGTGTGTGTGTGTGTGTGTGTGTGTGTGTGTGTGTGTGTGTGTATGTTTGTGTCCCAGCACTGTACGTCTGTGCATGCCTGGTTGTGTGTCTTTAAAAACAAATGGTGCGTGATTCACAGCGGGGGAAACAACATTAGCATAAAGGGTCCCATAATTAAGCCATGCGGCACTAACGAGCGCGGCGAGTGAGCGGCTAGGCTAGCTGTGTGCTCTGTCCTCCTCAAGGAGAGACAAACTTCAAAGGTGCCAAATGGAAATATCCATTGCATTGTCTACCTCACTCTGTGACGTTGAGGAGTAAATGTTTGCATTTGGTATGTTCGTTGTTTTTGTCAAAAGATAAGATGTTCAGGAATGTTTAGCTAGGAGCTAACATCATTACTGGAGGAGACAGCCCAACAGGATATGTTTTAATTCAAAGCAGCACCACAGCATGGGGGGGGGGGGGATCAACCCGAGGTCATACAAAGAGATTGTATATAATGTATGTTCCATTTATGTTGTTGTATGTATGTTGATGTTGACGACTATTATTAGATCAGTGTTGCATTCTAAATCCTGTTAAAAATTGTACAAGAGAGCTCGAGTGAAGCACTATACTTTTGTCTTCCTTCACTTCATTTATTTTTTCTGCAATGTTATTTCTCCATTTGTATGGTGTTGTATGTATGTTAATAGTGTGCCGTATAAAATGATTTTCACCTTTATCGACCTGCTTTTTTTTTACCCACCACTCCATCATATAAAATCGTTTAATTTTTTTGAACCGCCCATCAAAGTGTTTCACCCTATTGTGGTTATTATAATGGCTTTACTTGTGTTTATATATGTCATATCACAAAAGTGATGCTCTGTATGCCAGACGCATGTCCAAACATTTTCAGGGTGAAACTCTGCCTTCTTTATTACATGCATAATGGTCTCCCCAATTATCATCCAGAGCAATTTGACGGAGCTATAAGGCTTCCTGGCGCTGGCCTGCATGGGTACGTTTACCCGGCTTTCCCTCTCGTGACTCAGACTCCCACAGTATGAGTCACTTGTCCACTTCCTTAATCGATATTACAAAAAGAAAAAAAGAAAAGAAACAACTCATGAATCAAATAAGGTTTTGGCCAAGTGGTGGAGAGGAAATCAACTCAGAGAAGTGAAGCACTTTCTTTCTCCACCCCCACCCTCCCTTTCACTCTCCCAGTCTCTTTCTCTCTTTCTCTTGCTCCTATTATTTAAGTATGTCTCTTTCTCTTTCTCCATCTCTCTCTCTCTTTCTTTCTCTCTTGCTCTCTCTCCAGATATTTTTCTTCTGATTATTGCCGCTACTATGACAGATAATTAGATAGATATCATTTTCTACAGCAAGTATAACTTTATGTCCTAACCGCAAGCAATATAAAGAGAGAGAGAGAGAGAGAGAGAGAGAGAGAGAGAGAGAGAGAGAGAGAGAGAGAGAGAGAGAGAGAGAGAGAGAGAGAGAGAGAGAGAGAGAGAGAGAGAGAGAGAGAGAGAGAGAGAGAGATAGATAGATAGATAGATAGATAGATAGATAGATAGATAGATAGATAGATAGATAGATAGATAGATAGATAGATAGATAGATAGATTGATTGATAAAGCAATAGAGTGATGCAGAGATTTTGAGAGGTTGGTTGACATAATTGAACGATATAGGCAAACAGAAACCAACCATCCAAGCCAAGATGCTGGGCATCCACTTTTATTGTTTGGCACAGTTTCAGTAAAAAGCCTAGTAGCCAGTAAGAAGATTGTAGGATGCAGTGGATGGGCTAGCAAATAGCTAGTATTATAAGGAGCTACATATAGCATAGCTTTAGCGGGAGGAGCACAGAACTCAGCACTGTGTTTCTCAAAGTATTTCCACTAAAGGCGATTGCAGTCAAGGTGAAGATTGCTTTCGTTCAACCTGTTGAAATAGTAATGGACAGAGCAGTGGTGGGACCGATGGAATAACATGTACTTCAAATGCAGATACATGGAGGATGAAGCTGGATCGAAAATAATGTTTAGTAATACTTGACGGGGAAACAAGCAATGTGGTAGAAGTGAAGGATCACGATGTTTGCATACAAAAATGGGGTAAGATAGCCTCTGTCTTTAATCCATTCTATATCTGTTTAGCAACAGTGGTCAATTACAGTACAGGCACAGTACCCACTGTAGATCTAATCAGACCTCAGAGTCTAGAATATTTGCCTGAATTTAAAGGACAACTACCAACAAAAATAGTTGGTGGGGGATATTTTGAGGGGATATTTTATAAGTTGCTGGTAATCACAGTGAGTCAAAGAAAGCCTATATCCATATTGTGTCATGAGAAGAAGATAAAACAAACAGGGGAGAGAGCGAGGTAGAGAGAGAGTGAGAGAGAGAGAGACATAAGAGAGAAGGGAGACAGATGGAGAGAGCACCAGAGCCAACAGCAAAGCTAAGTGGGCAGTGTGTTCCCCAGACAGAGCTCCATATGGCCTGGCAACGCCATACACAGCCAGGCAGATATCTCCAGGAGGGGTGGGCACTGCACATGCACGCACAAACACACACACACAAACACATATATTTATGTACATAAATATATGTATACATGCACAAATGCAATCACACATACTCGCACACACAAATGTATGCACAGACAAACACACACACATGCATACACAGACACACACACACACACACAAATACATAAATGCAATGACACATACAGGAACACAAGTGTACGTGCACACAAACACCACCAAATGCATACACTGACACATACCAGTACACATGCATTCACACAGCATGTATGTACAACGCTTACACAGGCACACGGCAAAACATAAATGTACATATGCACACGGACACAGGCATGTGTGCGTACACACACGCATGCACGGACGCACAAACACACACACACACACACACACACACACACACAGGCGTCCCGATTGCTATTTCTTGGACTCATTTGGGGCCACTGCTGAGTAGCTTGCAAACAAGTTCACATGAATGCACAAATAGTAACGTGTATGGCGCGCTTACGGTGCACAACACACGCACTGTGGTCCACGGCGCAGGCCGCAGTCCAAAACAATGGCGATTCAGCTGTCTGTAGATGCAACGCATTAAATAACAGGTTATGCAAGGCTCAGTATGTCCTTTTGCTATACCCTTGTGAGTTGCGTGTAATTATTGTCGGTTCAAACTGCAAATTTGAGGGGGTGGGGGTTGATTTGATTTGAGCCAGTTTTTTGTTAATCTTTCCAAGAAAGATCGTATGAGCTCAGAGACAAAAAGGTACAATTTTAATGCGACCATAAATACATTTATTAAAATCTATTTTTAGAAAGACAACTTTGATTTACAAAGTTTATGTGCCCTACCTTATCTCTCAGTCTCTCTCTGTATATTTCTTTCCTCTCGGCCTAATGCTTACTACTCTGTGAAAAAGAATCACAATTTAAGCATAATAAATTATGACTTTGAATGAAATTATGAAAAATTATTAATAACCTATTTATCAAGCAAAATACAAATCAACCTTTTGATGTGGATGTTTTCAAACTAGCTATTTTTCATAAAATTGTGTCATATTCAATCATCTGACATTTAACATTGCATGCCAAATGTGAGGAAACACAAGGTCAATCACCATTCTAACTGACAATACAAATACAAATACAAACAAAAGCAAATAATCTCTATTAATGGCATGTCTTTTATCGTGATAACTATGTCTTTTGCCTTTTCTATCGTGCTATTTCTGGCGCAGACATGTAGCTAGAGTTATCCCTGCAGTCCCCTGTGGAGCAGAGAGGCTCATGGGAAGACCAGGATAACAGCCAGACCCAGAAGGAAGTAAGGAAGTGACTCCTGGCCAATCCCGAAGCTCCCTGAGGTTACTACAGTGTTGCTGGGCTGTCGCCATGGCACCCTGTTATCAGGGGACACCTGGCCAATCAGACTTGGCGATGCAAGGTGTAAACATACTCACCTTGAGGTATATCTCAATTTAAGTTGCAAAGGGATTTTACATACAATGTTTGCTGTATATATATAATGCAGAATGCACTTGAATGCACTGGGTTGGTGGAGTTTCACAATAAAAGCCCCTTTCATGACATTCAATTATTATAGACATTACATCACTCAATGCAGTGGTTTGTGCAGAAGAGACCAATCCAGAATACCAACAGTGTGGCAGACACAGGGAATTGATCCGAGGGAATTTGATTGGAAAGGTTCTTATGTCTTAATGAATAGGACTACAGAGAGGGATTTCACATGGAAACATGTCTAAGTCACACACACACACACACACACACACACACACACACACACACACACACACATACACAATCATGCATACTGAAAACTACAAGTATTAAATATTAGAAGGATAGAAAATGTAAGGGCTTGACCCTTTGATCGATTTGTAGCAAAAACATGAAGACCTTGACCCATGCAAACACATCAAGACACAAAGTGTCAATATCAAGAAGCCAAAATGCCAGCCAGTTACAGGATATAGCAAACGTTCACATCCACGGAGACAGATGGAGGAACCAGAGAACAAATTTAGTTTCCAACTCTGAATGGATCCTGTCGTTGGTAAACAACAGCTTTGGGATATAATCCGTAAAAGTTAACTTCACGAGGGACAGCCGATACAGACAGCTGACTGCTGAGCCACCAGGTTGGGTCTCCCCAAATAGAGTGTTACACACAGGAAATGCAAAGAGACAAAGTTCAACATTGACATATTAAATCAAAGCAAATCTCTATCCAGAATTAGTTTACTCAGAATGTCTTATATTCAATGAAAGAGCACTTAAGGTGACATTTTGAGAACAACAAAACTTGCCGAGCTAAGGATTATATGTTCTTTACAAATTGATTTAGAGACACGCTGTTGGATTGCATTCGTAATCTTTATACAAAAAAGATTGCTTATATTCTTTAACTGTGTGTACATTGATAAACTACATAGACGGTGATTGATTTATTGTCAACACAAGTCTAATAGGTTCTCTGGACAAAGCATTGGCTAAAAGTATTATTAAGGACACCCTCATGCAACGTCATCTTCACACCTCGATAACGAAGCAACAACGCAACCAGTGCGCTCTCCTGCTGTCATCGTTACATAACACTAGCACTACAACATCCACGTCAACATACGATCAAAATCCCAAGAAGGTGGGTTCGCCGACCGCGAGTGTGTCCATGACACAACTAGAAACAGGTTTCTCCTCCCGAGCTCCAGCGACGCTCCAGAACCTGGGTGACGCACATTCCTGCATACACAGAGCGTTCCCAAGCAGAACCATTCAATTCGACGCAAATTCGCAAACACGTTCGAAAATAACACCGGAGGTGATTCCAAACCTACGCGAGAGCTTGGCAGGAGAGCGGAGCTAAATGTGTGCGAGACACACAGAGGGGCCACATGTGACTGAGGAGGAGGAGGAGGACACTGCTGTCTGCCTGTCTGTATAGTGACTCAACACAGCATCGCCGAACAGGACTTCAGGGTGGACCGTCCATCCATCTCCACCACCAACACCGGGTACGCATAAGAAAAGCACAGAAGGCACTTCCATGGTTGTGTGCGTGTGTGCGTATGCCATGTGTGTGGTCTGTTGTCGCGTGTCCATCCTACATCCTTGTTAGTGTGTGGGGGTTTATTTCAGTGCATGTGCTTGCATGCGTGTAGTTGCATCTTAAAATAGGCCAGACATTGATGCAATACATAGGAAGTGTTTGTGTGTTTACCCAGCGTTCATAGCAGAGCTATGACTCAAGCATCAGTATGTATAGCGACTGGCTTGTTGAACCGTGTTCATCAGCGAGGGATTATTATTCCTCCATTATCCTCCACCAGATAGGATCTAAAGTAGTGAACTAGTGGATTGTATATTTTCAAGTCAAGCGTCGCCTGTATATTTATTTATTTTTTAATTCAGCACCTGGGGACAGGGCTCTCTGCGGTAGCACAGGGACTGCCTCAGTCGGCGAGCCGCTCAGCAGCCTTTGATTTAGTATTGGGTTTCAAAGATCCCAAAGCCATTGTTGTGATTGTTGTATTTTGTCTCCCATCCTCCAGACTGTGTTGTTCTCCGTTGGTGTGGAGATGTGGTGGGATCCAGGATGAGTGTAGCAAACGAAGGAAGGCTTCTCTCACCTGACGTCGTTTTGCTGCAGCGGCCTCTTCTGTCCCACAAGGTTGACTGTTCTAGCTTGGATAGGCTTCTCTTCGCTGGAACACAGAGAGATAAACAAAGATACACCGTTAGGGCCTTGTATGGGTCTAGTGTTTCACAGTGTCTTTTATCCACTGTCTCTCACAGTCTCATTCAGCAGAGAGAGAACATACACTGTGCTTGGTAAACAATCAGTCGGTTGATCACAATCCATCAATTAAAACATAAGCGTAACATGATCTTAGAATCTAAATGTACGTTTTCTGAAACCCCCTGGGTCCCTTTAGACCAGCGGGAAGTGAGTGTAGTGAGACAGGATGTTGTCGTTCTCTGTCTTGATTTACAATGGAGGACTGGCCTGTGTTTTATACTCCTTTGCACGAGATCCCATTTTACGAAATTCCTCTTCAAGGGAAACGATTCCCTGCATGACAGAAGGAGCTCAGACTGTGTTTGGGTTATCTCATCATAATCTAAAAACCAAAATAAACTTTGAGGAGGGGTTCGCAGCTGATCCAATCCATATCTCATCCAGGGTTAGCACTACCGTGGTTCATCCATCTTCTTTAAATGGGCTTGTTTTGTGTGGGAATCTGAGGGGGGTGGTTTGAAGAGAACGGCCCATGCACCAACTGGTCTGTTTTAAATGTCCCAACTCACACATACAACCACACAGTGACAGAGAGAGAATGAAAAAACTATGTGTATGTGTGTGTGTGTGGGGGGGGGGGGGGGGGGGGGGGGAAGAGAAGGAAAGAGAGAAAGAGAATCCAAAATAAATTATCCAGTCATCATGGCTTGCCTTAATATGACTGCCAAATTTGAGAGGAATGTTGATGCATCTTATTTCACTTCTTTTTTAATGCTAAGACTTTTCCTTCTTGTAGCGGAATAGGTTAAAATATTTGGTGTTTGCTTAGCCTCACAAAGACAATCATTTATCTGGGTGGATAGGGCTTTTCACTTTCTTTCACTTCATATTTGTTTTCTGACCAATCATGTTGCTGGAGGCAGGAACCTGTAAGCGTTGAGTTGGCTAACACCAAAATCGGCCAGCACACTAGCAAACTTTTCCCGGTTGGAAGGCAAGCTAAGATATTATTTTACCACACAAAGAGTTCAACATTTTTCTATAAAGGTTTAAATTAAAGACGTAACCGGGCCACTGAATGATTCAACGCAGTTGAATCAATACTACGTCTTCCTAACGAAACAGGCACAACCCCGCCCCTTTGAGTTGGTGGTTTCTGGGCCTGACTCTGTGCCGTCTCCGCGCAGAAGTTCTGCCGTCTCATAGTAGGACTGCTGGATCCCAGAGAAGTTTGGTTTGTTACGGGTGGTTGTGGAGCTTTAGAGGACACTGTGCTCTTTTGATTGGTATTCTGCCATACTTTTTCCAAAATGAAGTCATCAAAAGCAGATCATCAACCATTAATTTGGTTTACAGTATGAAGTCACAAATGGATTCAACTCCATTCATTTTTTCTTTGGTATCCAAAGTGCCACAGTCATCGGCATCAAGACAATTGCGCTGTACTTCATTCGATTTTGAATAATCATTGGATCCTCTTGACTAAGAAGCTGCAGCCATCAAGAAACACACAGCTCACCACTTGCATGTTGCGGTGGATCCAAAGGCAGACTAAAGCAATGGACTGCATTGGTCCAACGGTCAGCTGTCACGTACTCACCTCTTCCGTTCACACATGTGAACAAGCTCACAAACCAACAGACAGCTCCTACTCACTGCTAAAGGAGTCATGCTAACAGGCTTCACCTCAACGTATCTGAACTGAAGATTATGGAGCACAGCTTGATTGGTCAAAGGAAACATAATGGGTTCATACAAATTATCTTAATAGCATGCAGTGTGTGGTAATCCGCAAATACAAAAACATAAAGACACACACACACACAGACACACAAACACACACACACACATCCAAATAACTTCTCATATAGTTCTAGCAAAATGTTCTCGTTTGCAAATGTAGCTATTTAGTTCCTAATTGTTGACATATCTGAAACAGTTCCTCACATATTTTGGGGTGGGGCTGTTGCTAAAATCAGGTAGCCTACATTCCTATAACCTCTGTGGTCCCACCATCCTAAGTAGCTTGGTAGGCTAACTAACGTGATGGCGGCTATATAGTCATACAGAGGTGAAAGCTACTGTACAGTCCCATTACAATCTCGATGATCTCCTATTTCTCAAACAGCAGGTACTACACATGTGCACTAACCACACGTGTTGGCTATCACTGCAACAGTGCAGGTTTTACCAACACATCCGGGGTTGGGGGGAGGGGGGGGGGGGGGGGGAGACAATATCCTCACTGCATTGCAAAAGCGTTTATGGGCTCTGACCGACATGAACAGTTCAGCCAATAAGGCTATGTGGGGTGACATATGTGCCGTGGAAGCGGTTGACATGACTGAATCATAGCCTTCCCTCCTTGTATATTACAAGAAATGATCCATAGCCACTTAGGCTGGGAAATATATTGGGCATTTCCTCCTTTCGATGCGATAGATCGATCTGCCGTTCTGGTGCTGCTGGCCGAACGCTCCGCGCAGGAGGGCTTAAAATAGACCGAGGACGCACGGGCTCGGGAGCGCTCATCGGCGTAAGGTGCCTCGTTCTATCTCTCGCTCTACCATCCGAAAACACACACGCACACGCGCGCGCACACTCAAACACACACACACGCTCACACACACGAACCATTGGCATAATTCTTTCTCGCTGTTAGGCAAGCAGGTTTCCGTGTTGTGTGTATCCTAGCTCTGTACTGAAAGGAAAAAAAAATGAAAACTCACTCACGACTACAAATCGTGAAAGATCGTCGAAGAGCACCCGGTTCTCCTCCCTATTCACTTGCACATGCTACACTAATGTGTGACGATGGTGATGATCAGCGTGGTGATGCTGATGTGGGATTGTTGATGGGGATGTATTCACAGCCGCTTCTCTTTATTAACTAAATAAAGCGGCGGCATTTGGCACTATCATTCCCTCCTATTTGGCCTAGTCGGTGTATGGCAGCCTCTGTGTGTGTGTGTGTGTGTGTGTGTGTGTGTGTGTGTGTGTGTGTGTGTGTGTGTGTGTGTGTGTGTGTGTGTGTGTGTGTGTGTGTGTGTGTGCGGGAGGGAGGGCTCGTATAGACGGCTATGCATGAGCATTTGGCCTACATAACATAAGGCTGGGAGAATCTCAACCGCACCCCTAGAGCTGTGGACACGCAAACAGCTGTTGAGATGGATGTAGTACAGGCCTACCACGGTGGAGAACGGGCACAGATGCAGGCAGTAGGAAGGGTGCAGTCATAGCCCACTACTCTCACCACACTCTCTCTCTCTCTCTCTCTCTCTCTCTCTCTCTCTCTCTCTCTCTCTCTCTCTCTCTCTCTCTCTCTCTCTCTCTCTTTTCTCACACTCTTTCCCTCTCCCTCCCGTTCTCTCTCTCTCTCCCGCTCTCTCCTCAATGTGTGTGTGTGTGCGTGCGTGCGTGCGTGCGTGTGTGTGTGTGTGTGAAAGAAAGACGGGGCTCACTGATGACGTAAAAACGATACAGGCATACACCTCTCATATACCGCGTCCGTGAAGGCAGTGTAACGAAAATGGAAACGAATAACATAACGCCGCATAAGCCGGTGTAGTTAGTATTAGAAACTGTGCGTATATCTGATCACGACTTTTAGGTGTGAATCCCTGATTATTTCAATGGGTGTGGTGGGATGGGATGCTCTTGTTTTCCAGTAAAAGAAAATAAAAAAGAGGGTGTCCGGACGTACGCAAACAGTGGAATGTGACGCTGGCTGCCGCCTGACACACCCCTTCCTCCCCGCACCCCCCCCTAACCAAGTTACACCTGTGAAGTCGCTGACCCAACAACAGTCATTGAGTCTCTCCCTCTCCCTCTCTCTCTCTCTATCTCTCTATTTTAAAACAGGTGGGACACTCGATATCTCTGCTTACGTCAGAGATAAGTTTCAACGTAAATGCTATAGTGGTCAGTTGATTAGGGCCAACAACAATCTAGGCACCACAGTCCACCCCACCTGCAGCACGGAGGTGGAGGACACACGTTGGAGGCGGGGATGGAGGGGCAGATGTGTGTTACTTGCAACTCTTTCTCCAGAGGCGCAATCTCTCTCTCTCACTCTCTCTTTCTATCTCTCTCAAACACACACAGACACACAGACACACACACATCCATCACATCTTCCTTACTTTAGCATGGCTTCCTCCTTAGCCTCCTCCTCCCGTTGCCTCGCGAGCACTGCCATGATGATCTTCCTCTCCTCCTCCGTCAAATGGCTCAGGTCCGGTTCGGGGATGGCCGGCGCGACGGGTGGGCGCGGGCCGCCCCGAGGGCCCACCGAGGCGGACATGTTCTCCTAACCCACTCCTCCTCCTCCTCCTCCTCCACGGCGCCTCGGATCACGGACAGAAATGCCCCGCTGGCTGGCGGACAGGAGCCCACGGATCACGACATGGCCCACGGACGGCGCGTCGGCTGGAGTAAGAGACGCACGGCTCCCATGGCGCTCGCGTGAGCGCTTCGCGGTGCTTCCTGGTTGCCTCGTTCAACACCTTCCTCTCCCTCTCTCGGTCCCTCGCGCCGCTCGGCTGTCTTCTCCCCCCCCCCACCCACCCACCCCCCGCCCGCCCGCCCGCTCTCTCCTCTCCTTCTCCCCTCCACCACCACCCACCACTGCCTCCTCCGGTTACGGGGAGCCCATGTCTCCGGTGGTCGGATGGCACGCGGGATGCTCGTCGTTTCCTTCGGGCTCCGGGAGAGCGAGACGATGGCCGAAGCCGCCGCGGGGTCTCGTGTGTGTGCGGTGGGGGCTGTTTGTTGCCGCGGGGCGAGGCGGCGGCTCCTTGTTTCCCAGCGCTGCTGCCGCTGCTGCTGATTCTGCCGCTGTCAGGGAGATGGAACCGTCAATGGGACCGCAGCCCCTCCAGCGCGTGCATCTCTCCGTGGCGGGAACGCGCAGCGCTCTCATTTGAGAATGGGGGGCTCTCACACTCACCGTAAAGAGGAGCGCGCGCGCACACTCCCAGCACGCCTTCTCTCCTCATCCTTCCTCTCTCATCTCAGCCACCAATCACGGCGTCGAAAAGAGTGACGTGCGCGCCCCCTCTTTTCCCTTTACTTCCTCGCTCCCCTCTCTCTTTCCTCCTCCACCACCTCCTCCTCCTCTGCGCTCAACTCGTTCACCAGTTCTCATGCACCATTCAAAACACACACACACACACACACACACACACACATACACACACACACACACACACACACACACACACACACACACACACACACACACACACACACACACACACACACACACCTCCCCTCCACCTTGTCCTGACCCCCGGGGGAAGGTGTTGTGTGTGTTTTTATGTGAACATCTCGTGGGAGCGGCAGCTGAAATACAACAGAAAAAGCTATAGGCCTATAGAATAAGCAATTAAGTCTGGGAGATAAAAATTGCAGCCTGTGTATGGCTTTTTATTATACTACTACTAATTTGTTAATTATTCACACGTTAATTATATGATAGTCATGTATTAAACATGTGTTATTATGTTTTATTATTGGATATTCTAATGTCCAAAATAAACACACTTTTATTTTGAAAAGAGAACTGCCGCGCTGTCCTGTGACGCAGCTCGGTCAACCTGGTTGACTTGTTGCTACTGAGCTGGATAATCAAATGAGCAGCCACTACAGATTTGAGCAGTTCTGCTTGTGCCACATGGTAGCTACTGGGAACACAGCCTACAGTTCAGTATGAGAGCTTGTAGTGTGGCCTAAGATTAAACCGTTACACAAGGAGTGGGCTTACATTATAAAGACGTAGATTTTTTTTCCAATATTTCCTGGTTTCGAAATATATTGATTAATGGATCAGTAATTTAAGGGGGAGGGAGGGGGATTGATTTAATTATTACCTTAACAGGTTTATGAATTTGGCTGTGATGATGGATAGGGCCCACATATTACTCATTATTACTTATAGACTATTATAATATGTAATAATTACTGTTTGCTGATCAAGTGAGATAGAATGTGTTTAATAGAGGGCAGTAAAAGGTATAAAGAGATTACATAAATTCATTCATTTATAAAACTGATCTGATGGTACTTTACTTTTTACCTGACTGGTAATGTTCTACTGTATACAGTGGTTACAAAGGTGAAGCATTCAGTGTTACAGTAGTTCCACAGCGGGAGCAGTGCTTCGTCCAAGAATGAGAAAAAAGACCATGCATATCCCATGACAGCATACGTTTATTTAGGTTAAATGATCCCCATAATGATGATTTCCTCTGTGAAGCCAAAAGTGCCTTGGTTCCAAAACATGCAGGGCATGTAAAACAGCGCCATCCTTAGGTGAATACATGCATGTGTTATATATTTTACAATTCGTTTAGAAGAAATAATGTGATATAAGTCAATACGGATATCACCATGTGAGATCATGTCATTAATATTGTATTACGTTGGTGAGAAACCTGTCAATACACGGTGTAATCCGTCATCCCTTGTGATATAATTTATTTTAGTCTACGCTTCTTCTGATGACATGTGTCAAGCTGACAACAGTTAGAAATGGTTTCTTCTCCACATAATGGACAACGCTATATACGATTTTATGAGTTTGTAGATAAGTTAAAGACTACAGACATGATCACTTCGCCATGTCTGTCAAAGCCAAGGCAGACCAAAGGTTCACCTAGGTTAGAATTTGTAGGCGTGGCTAATTTACCATTCAACCTACTTCCAATATAAACTGTTTTCTTATCTGTGTTCGAGAGATGCTTCATGAACCACACTCAGAACGCAAGCATGTTTACCTTGTGTCTCTGTTGTAACAAAACACGTGTTGAATATTTTCCAGTCCAAGTCATACCTAGCCCGATACGACCAAAGGATCGAATTAGTTTTTCATCACTAGTAGCATCCGAGTACGTTACACACACTCACGCAACGCAAGATCAAACGCACCCACGCATGCATGCACGCACACCATTAATAGTAGGAAAATAACTTTAACGTTTTAAGCAAAAGATAAATCTCCCAAGAGCAATTCATCACCTTAGCTTTAGCTAAAACAGTTCAAATATGACTGCATGCAAAATACCAATTAGGCAGTGTGCTCCGTTTACGTTTGTGCCACACCAACCGATCCTGTCGTGGTGCTTATAAGACACCATCACACCTTGACCCACTATTAGCCTTGATTTCCAGTCCATCGTTCCACATTCATTGTTCAAGAGACGATGAGACTTACCCTAGAGAAAGACCCAACGTTTTTGGACTGGCCAATCACAAGTCAGTGGTGGTGCTCCACCAGTGATTTGGTTAGGTTGGGATTGGTCATCTTTGCAGCTCAAAGTCCCTATAGACCTCTGAAGAATAAGTCCCGCCTCAGAGGCTTCGGTTCCATCGGTCAACTGTCTATGGGAAATAACATGGGGTTTTTGAATGATCGCACATAACAAACTCTCTAAGTGGCAAAGAAGTAAAAGCTGCTCACGTTTTGAACTACACACTTTTTCCATCTAGATTCCACTTTGGTTTAGGATTCAAAAAACCCATGTTATTTCCCATAGAGCTCGTAAGTCCGCCCCTTCCGGTAGACCCCCAAGGGACCTATGAGATCGTAAAATATGAATGGGTTTCAATGGAGAAAGTAATTATTTTCTGTTCCCAGTCTTTATATGCCCTCGATTATATTGTTTGTGGATTTAAATTATAATTTTTCATGCAAAGAAAAAAAAATTGCGAAGAAGTTTGATAATGTTACGTTTTGTGTGAGGCCGCTTTGTGAACTACAGCCCCTCGCTGCTCTCGACGCAAATGATACACGTCACCACCACTCTGGTACAGACATGGCGATCTCTCTGTTCCACCTCACCGCTTTTTTCCAAGGGGAGGATAACAGCATCGAAAGAGGTGAAAACCATTATAAGTCGGGGCATGTGTAGATTTTCAGTTATGCCGATGGGGAGATGTCGGTCTTGTCCACGCCAGTCGCAGGGAGCGTGACGTCACATACGAGACGTGTCTTTCTCATTGTGTTTTCTCTACAGCCTTTAATTGACCAATTGCCAAATAAACAGTCAAACTCTTTACGTGAGAAATGATTATTTGGACCCACACAAAACATATGGGTAATCCAAGGCATTTAATGACTGGTATCAGAAAATAATAAATCTCGTTCCGTTGACTCCCATTCTAATTTTCCTCGCCCAGAGGTCCCATGAGGGGTCTACCGGAAGGGGCGTACTTACGAACTCTACAGAGTGGCGAAGTCAAGCCCCTTCCGGTAGAGCCCATGAGACTTATGACATCGAAAAATATGAATGGGTTTCAGTAATTATTTTCTGGTCCCAGTCTTTATACGCCCTGGATTACACAATTGTTCAGTTAAAGGCTGTAGAGAAAAAACAATGAGAAAGACTACATGTCTTGTATGTGACGTCACGCTCCCTGCGACTGTCGTGGACAAGACCGACAATCTGCCTATCAGCGTTAACTGAAACTCTCCACATGCCCGGACTTCTAATGGTTTTCACCTCTTTCGATGCTTTTATCCTCGACCTTGGAAAAAAGCGGGGAAGTGGAGCAGAGAGATCGCCATGTCTGTACCGGGGTTCCAAGTGCGGGTGGTGACGCGTCGAGAGCAGCGAAGAGCGGCCACACACAAAACCTAACATTATCAAACGTCTTCACGAAAATGTTTAGTTTTCTTTGCATGAAAAATTATCATTTAAATCCACGAACAACATATGTGTAATCCAGGGCATATAAAGACTGGGACCAGAAAATAATTACTTTCTCTCCATTGAAACCCATTCATATTTTTCGATCTCATAGGTCCTATGGGATCTACCTGTCCGATGGAACCAGGAGCCTCGGAGGCGGGACTAATTATTCTTCAGAGGTCTATGGCTGGCTGCAACCACAAATCCGAAATAACCCCATTCACTAGCTAATGTCTAGAATGGGGGGCTTCAAATGTGCATATATTGGTGAGAGAGGGCAATATTTCTGAGCACGCTTCCGGAAGGAGCAAGTTACATGGGTTAAGTGGCAGCTGAGGGAGGGACTTCAATAGAGGAATATCCGTTTCGGTTAAGTTGCTGCTTTTTAACACATAGGCGTCGATTACGCTGGGGACGTGTCCCCACCAGTTTTCGTCAAGATTCATTTTGTACCCACCACTTGTTAAAAAAAAAAAACTTGCGTTGAATTATTATGGATTATTACACAGGACTTCTCAATGCCGTGGAACGCTCCGTTCACTTGCATGAGCTCCTCACAACTTCCGGCGTATTATTGACCGCTGTCAAGGAAAACAAAGGACTTTATGCTAGTGATGGGTCGGTCGCGAACGAGTCAGTTCAAAGAGCCGTGAAGCCGTCTTTTAAGTGAACGATGGGAGTCGGCTCCCAGCCGCGAGCCATTTTATATACATATAAAAAGTTTTCCTAGGCAGAATGATATGGAGGTGTCCGTTCTACGGGTGCTCCGTGCATGCTATGCGTGTGCAGTGACTGACTGTCAGGTTATGTCATGCCAATAAAGTGTGGATAGGGCAAGGATCATGCCAATAAGCAAGCAGCGAGGGGCGGGGATGCGCGTTGCACTCATATGCAATGAAAACATCACATCGACTACAACAATTTATTGATATTAGAAAATGTAATCTTTACTTTTGAATAGTAATAGGATCTATTGAATAATTTAAGTGATATATAGACAGACATACACACACGAATCATAAGTCAAAACGGGCTACATTTGGCTGGATTATAAAAGGTGTAAGTGGTAATATGAAGAGCCGTTTTGGAGCCAAAAGAGATGGCTCTTGTTGGTGAGCTGATCCAAATGATCTGGCTTCCTGAAAAGAGCCGAAATTCCCATCACTACTTTATGCCTCTAATGACGTCTTTGGTACCACTCCGCAAGTAGTCCGGTAACTTGTCAACCCCAGCGTCTTCGGTTGCTAAGCGACGTCAACGTCTTTGGCGGACTATTTCTCTGCTGATCTACGAATGCTGGTAACGAATAAATTGTAAAGACACACCATGTGAAGTTATTTTTTCTGGCAAGCAGCCGTGTAATAAGAGCGGGATAATGTATAGAATGTCGCCGGTCATTATCGAAAATAAGCCCCTTCAGGGCGAAGCAAGACACCTTCGTGTCCTGTTCGGGGCTTATTTTCCCGATAATGACCGGCGTTCTATACATTATCCCTTACTTATTACACGGCTCTTCTCAATGATGTAGACTGCTCCATTCACTTGCATGGGCCTTTCCAACGTTCAGCTGTCAATTATTTTTGTTTATATATTTATACTTCGCGGGGGCGTGAACCGTCCGACGCGCAGTCGTCCATTAATTCCTGATAATGGACACATCGTCGGGCATTATCCCTTACATATAAAAAGATATATATATTTATCATTATTATAATTCATCGATAATCTTCATGATCTTCAAGGTGATAGAACCTTATAACCTTGAAGGTCATAAAGAGGAACATAAAACTATATCGGCATTATTTAAGTATATATATTAATTTATATATATATATAAATTAATATATATATTTTATGTTCCTCTTTATGACCTATAAAAAAATTAAATATATTTATATTCATACAAACACGTATATTATTATTTCAAGTAAATTCTCGAGTCGAATAATAATCTTTCCGAACGAAGAACCGTGCAAGACAAAACAGTTTATTTTATCTCAATAATAATGAATCGGTGTCGAAATAGTGAGCACTGCTCCGCCTAGATACATTGACCAATCAAAAAGAAGACGAGGACGACGAGAAGGAGAAGGAAGAAAGTCTTCTAGACCAAGACGTGGGAAAGAAAGAAGCAAAAGGTACGGTTTTACTTATTCCTGTAAAACCGCGTTAGCTTGAAGAGATCATGATATTAAGCATATATAATCAAAAATAGCTTAATAATGTAGAAGAAGCCCTATGAAGATATACCACACTGCATAACAGGACTTCGATTTCGGTTGTGCAATACCCTCCAAAGTCCAAATCGTACTCTTGATTTGGGATTGCATAACATGACACCAGTGGCTCTGGCGGAGCTTTGTAATTCATGAAGGGAGTTCTGCTGAGCTGAGCTAAGCTTATGCTCTTCCGTTTTCTTATTTATTTCTGACTTTCTTTATTATTCTATACAAACTTTTGCACCACACTAAACATTTTGACGTCCGATGAGCGTCTATTTGATGTTGCTTCATCTACGTCCCTAACGGTATTCACTTGTCAACCTACCAAGGGAAATTATTATCTTACTCGTACTACTCTTTATATGTCCATGGTAGGCCTAATATTACTGTGGCGAGCACATCCGTGGTCGCTCGAGTTCCGGGTTGCCCCACGGGCTCTTGGGACGGTATCGAACTATTTGGATTCATAGCGCCGTCCTGGTTCTGCTTCACTTCTGTAACTGGGAGTGTTTTATGAGGGGTTGCACCACGGTGACGGCTGGGGTGGGATTGAGCGACGCCTGCACCGAGGCACTCATGTCCGCGGGATAGGCTACCATGTTCTGTGGGGTACGCGAGCTGCGATGCAGTAGTAACGTCTGGGCTCACGTCTAGTTATTCCCTTGCAACTCGATACAATACAATCAAACTACAAACTACTAGACCTAGTTTCAAATTGTATCACTTTAGTGATACAATTATATATTGTATTTGTTGAACTCTTAATTTTTGTCCAAGTGTTTGACGTTATTAAAATGGTTTGCATGGTTATAACTCGGTTCTAATCTAGTTAAGCTATTCAACATTTTATACATCTTAAACTACAGGCCTTTAGCTGTCTTACACCTGTTGAAGCTCATTTTATACTACAGCGGTTACCTCATTTTCTGCAGGAAATGCATTTCTTGTTCATATTATCATGTGCGGTTGAAATTAGATCATGCACCAATGTAGGAAAAACATACATTTGTATGCATCAGTACCAATATATAAGATAAACTATTTTATAATTTGCTTATTTTTAATGACAATAGCAGCTATTTGAAGCAGCTATTTTCTGACAGAATTAGATTTGACCGTTAAAGTGAAAAAAACATGCATCAGAAAGCGGTATCTTTTCACGTAGTTGATAGTGATTCATCTTACCATTAGGTGGCAGCAAACCCAAAAGTATATAGTATATATATATTGTATTTATCAAAAAGCTCTATGTAATAATGATGCCACCGTGATGCCAGGTCAAAGACAAGTTAGGACATTGATCTAGCCATCAAAAATGCTTCCACGTTGACCTCTGACCTCTAATGCTTGTTGGTTTTCCCTTAGACTTTTCCCTCTGTTTGATTGGCATGTTGCCTGTGCTGGTCGTCCACGGGGGGGCGGGAAATATCCCCAAAGAGCGGGCAGAGATGTCACGTGCAGGGGTCCGAGCCGCGGCCCGGGCCGGCTACGTTGTGCTGCAGGGGGGGCGGAGCAGCATGGACGCAGTGGTGGAGGCCGTCACCCATTTAGAAAACAACCCCAGCTTTAACGCAGGTGAGAGACTATACCCAAATTCGGACAACATCATCTCATAATACCACTTTGTACCTCAAGAAGTGATTGCCGTTAGTGCAGTGTTGATGTCTGCCAATACTGCACCTTGGAGTCTGCCTTCAGTCCTACACGAGAGGATGAATAGGTAGCGCCACCAAGAGGGCGTATTCTAACCTCTTGTCAATCATGGCTCTAACCGGGTACCAGAACACTACAAGGAATTGGTCCAAGACAAATTCACTGTAAACAGTAAGGGGAACCAAGAACTTTGGGAGGGACTGTGCATTTCCTTGTTTCTTACAGAGTTTCTGATTATGTACTGCCCTATATTTTGTGGAGGATTCAGTTCACAGTTGGACAAATCTTAAATCCGTAGTTTCACCTTTTAACATTGAATTGAACAAAACTGAAACTTGGGATGAAAAAACCCTCACATGAACACGAATAACATGTGGCTGAGCAGGAATAGGTAAATATGGGCTAGCACAGAAGGATTCTTGAACGAAGGGAGGGACATCAACGCAAGCACGTATAACATGGGTCATATCCAAAGCTGTGTTTTCTATTCACATTCTTGGCTGCTAACCCATCAGAAAAAACAGTATACGGTTTAAAGACCAACCAATTCTACCTTTGACTCAAATGTTTAATTGATTTACCATCAAAACCTATAGATTTCTGGGTGGCTGAACATCACCCCTATTAGGAGGACTGCATAGGTAATGTAACAATGTTTAGCTTTGAGGAGCTTATGATTGCATACTAGTGTGCTTGTAGGAAAGTGTGATGCATAAGTCCTCCTTGGTCATAGATCCTCCCCCCTCCAAGCAGATGTGTATCTATGCTCTGCTCATGCTATGGCCTAGAGGTATGCAGCAATGTTGCAAGAATATGCTCTCAAAGCACTAACTTTATGTCTATGAAACGGCTGTCAAAACATTAGTCTATCTGCGGTAATGATCATGCATTCCTTTATGTTATCTGAACTATAGATGTAGCCTTTATGGAGAATTACAGAGCAGGGAGTGAGCAAGGCTGGAGAAGGTTTTTAATGTATCCTGTGAGATGTTGTGTACTGACAACTGTTGACAGAGTATATAGGGAATACTTTACTGTGTAGTAAACAGATTCTCAAAACCTGCCTTTACATAAACAAACAACTTCAGATAAATCTTTTATTTCTGATGGCACATTCAGTAATACAGTTTGGGTCTTACACTGTATTCATGTCATATCTCTTATTACCATAACTCACGGCAGGCTGTGGCTCAGTGCTGAATGTTAAAGGAGAGGTGGAGATGGACGCCATTGTGATGGATGGAAGTACGCTGGCAAGCGGTGCCGTTTCTGCTGTGCGAAACATAGCCAACCCTATTCAGCTGGCCCGCCTGGTCATGGAGAAGGTAGGTCCTGTGTAGGTTACAAGTGATTTGTACCATGCTTATGTCGTTTAAGAAGCAAATAGAAACGCATCTATGTGCAAACAGAATGTACACACGTTACGGCAAAAATCGGACCTCATGAGGGTTAGGGTTAGTGGGTATCGTCATAATATACAGCGATAGTCATATATTGGTTTGGGGATTTTTTCACACATCTTTTTTCAGTATCCAAGTAACTTCACGCCGTCCAATGTGCTGTTTTCAATATTTGTGATATTTTCTCTGTGCCTGTTTGATATACCTTTCGAGATACTCGTAGTGTTGCTACAGCCTTCCTAAAGCCTGTGTTGTGTTTCAGACCAGCCACCTATGCCTGACAGCGGGGGGTGCCAGACAGTTTGCCCAGGCCATGGGGGTGCCGGAGGTCCCGGGGGACTCCCTGATCACGGAGTACTCCTGCATGCGCTGGAAGAAGAACCTGGCCCCCGACGCCAACCCTGTTGAGTGTCAGATGTGAGTGGTGGAGTTGTGTTGCGTTTTGAGATGCAATGTGTGCTGATACACTAACTGACTCTGAGTCTCAGAACTACCTAATGGAGAACTTTGATGAGTCATAACTGTTGTGTGTGCACATGCGTGTGTGTAGGGGAAAGATGGGTACGGTGGGAGCAGTAGCAGTGGATGCAGACGGGAACATCGCCTGTGCCACGTCCACGGGCGGTATGCTCAACAAGATGGAGGGCCGAGTGGGAGACACGGCCTGCATAGGTCAGTGCCAAAATGCCTTACAAACAACCTTTTTAAACAAACAAACAAATGTTTTTTCTTTAGCAGGTAGCCTTTCGGTGGAGACACTGTTTATTTCGGTGGAGACACTGTTTTTTAAATCTTGAGGGTGAAAATCTTAAGTGTGTGTGTGTGTGTGTGTGTGTGTGTGTGTGTGTGTGTGTGTGTGTGTGTGTGTGTGTGTGTGTCAGGATGTGGGGGCTATGCTGATAACAGAGTAGGAGCAGTATCTCCTACAGGCCATGGAGAAGCCATCATGAAGGTGACGCTGGCTAGACTCATCCTGTTTCACATGGAGCAAGGTACACACGCGTTCACCCTGGATCAAAAAGGCCTATCAACTTCAACAACATGCATGCTCATACAACCAAGCCCATATTATAGCTACAGGAAGATTTTGGCTGAAACTGCAGCCTGGCTATAGCGAAGGCAACTAAAACTACAGGAGGGTTTCACCATGTGATCTGAATTTCCAAGTTGCCCCATTGGGAATTCTGGATACAACAATGATAGTAAAGAAGCAAGCGACCTGTTATTATTATTTTTATAAAATAGTAAAAAAGTACGGAGATGGTAAATTCGAGTGTGTGTGACATGGCGTGAAACCCTCCCATAGCATCCATGGTGACTCTGTTTCCCATATTCCCCCTCCTGCTAGGGATGTCCTCGGAGGAGGCCAGCGACCTGGGTCTGGCCACCATGAAGGAGCGAGTGGAGGGGCTTGGCGGTGTGGTGACGGTGGACCCCCAGGGCCGATGGGCTGCCCGCTTCACCAGTGCCCAGATGGTGTGGGCCGTGGCTCAGGGGGACACCCTGCACTACGGCCTCTACCCCGGGGAGGACCTTACCCAGGGCATCGGCGACCCCAACTGATGGAGGAGCGGCGGCGCCGGGTTACGTTTCAGAGGCCGAGGTGTTCATCCGGATGATTTTATGTTTGTGTTATTTGCGAATCACCGATCAAGTCGTTATTATTTTAAATGAACAGGGGAACACTGGAGAAGCAAGACCCACTGGAATGTGGGGGCCAGGGGTATTTGAGATGAGGGCCTTCTGGACTTTAATTTCAATACTAGAGACTTTATTACTTTTTAAACTACTTGATTTAAATGGCTGCTGGATATTTCATGTTTTTATTTCATTAGTTAGTTAGTGTGACACATTCAATATTGTATTGAATATATTCATATGCAAGTATGTAAAACGATACATTTATGTTAAGTTTCAACTGAAAGTCTTTCTAAATTGTTCTTATTTCAATATGTCGTGAAAAAAATATGTTTGGTAATAATAAATCCTCTTTAAATTTTACATTTAGTCGTTTGGCAGTCTTCTATCTAGAGCAACTTTCATTGTGTCCTTATAACAGCAGTTGCATTTTTTTGTCCACTGGCTAAAGCTGTCCTATTCGCATTTGATAAACTGGACATTGGCACTTTCGTCCACTGGATGGGGCTATTTCTACGAAGATGAATGACAATTTGTACGGTTGTTGACTTTAATGACAATTGCGGGAGATTAACCTATACCAATTATGGTGGCCTATCAAATGTATTTATGCATGTCGAGGTTAAAATATGACATGTAGCCTTGAAAAGCTAGCCGCATCTTGGAACCTTTTTCAGTAAATTTAGTAAATTGAAGTTCTGACAAATGATCACTAATCCAAAGCTTTTGGGTTGTTGATCCTAAAAAAGAGCTCACTAACAGCCTTTCCTAAAATCATCTGAAAATGGATCATCCATCGACCTTATTTATTATTTTTTACTGTTAAACATTCACCTTCAGGTCACATATGTAGACAAGCGCCTTAGAAAGTAGCCGAACACTAGATTAGACCACTAGGCCTATAAATAGGCCCGCTATGTGTACTGACCCTTATTCTAATATATTTTGGTTTTGGCCTGTATCCTTCAAAAGATAATGACAATTGCATATTTAGTATAGTACTATGCAGGCCTATTTGGCATTTTCGACATCGCTTAAAAGACCCCAGAGTTGAGCAGGTCCAACTCGGTGGTGCAACAGCGCCCCCGTTCCAGCAAGGGAGAAAGGGGGCTGGACTCCACTCCGTCTTTTCCTCTTCCTACAAAAGCCTTCGGAGTTGGCAGCCTCGGAGATCACAGCTGGGACACTCGGGAAAAAACTAGGGAGATGCCGGGCATTGGACGAACTTGCCGCCCCGGTTTCTTGTATGTATTTTCCTACATTTGGCTCATCATATACAGACGAAGTAACCTATATACGATGATGTTGTGTGTATTTATCTCAGGAACGTTTTTTGTTTTTGTAAGCTGTCTTAGTTTTTCTTCGTTTCAAAAAGGAAAAAGTGCATTGACTAGTCTAAAAGTGAACTAGAGAACGGGACAGGACCGGTGTTCTTGGCCGGTGCATTAGGCGCAGAAACGTAGCCTATTGACAAGGTAAGCGTCCGTTCACTTTGCTCAGTAACCTGCTCTCTGCTTAGGTATGCATTGTTGATTAAATCAGACTTTATGAGGAATTCAGGCTGGTTAATGATATACAGTACATCATACATTATACTTTAAAACGCTTGATATGTTGACCAATACATTGTGAGTTGGGTCGTCTAGGACTGTAGGCTACTTTATTGGGACATTTTAACGGCCTGCCTTTTTGCATTTGGAGTTGTGCTGAGATTACTTGAGATAAGCGAGACATAAAGTGAGCAGGGGGAACTATAAAGTTATCAGAAGTCCCATTTGTGGTGAGCTACGCAGAAACTGAGAGCAATTGCAAGCAGTAGTCCTAATCTGAGCCGGTTTAAATGCACTGCGGAATCCTCGGCGGAGTGGAGTCCGGAATCTTGGCGGCCCACAGCGTCTTTCCCATGGGATGATGGGCCCGTTTGGTTCCCAGGGATGTGGGACTCTGGAAACACACAGAGGACAGTCATTCGCAGAGTGGACCCAGCAATGCAGGCCTCTAGAAAAGGGGAAAAAAGAGACTTGTACAATAACATTGCTGAATAGTCGTCACAGCAAATCATCGAGTTGACCCGTCAAAATCAACTATTTTTGTAGGTCAATATTTTGTAGGACTAAATAAGATACAATTATTATTTTGGGGCTGTGAGTGACTAACGGACAGATAGGCTGAGTGATAGGCTACGGTATTTATTCTACACAATTTGTTATTCAAGATCAAGTGTGTGTGTGTGTGTGTGTGTGTGTGTGTGTTGGGGGGGTGTCCCACCATAGTTGTTTGTGTTGACCCAGTGCTCTCTGGGCTCTTTGTGTTTGAGGAGGGGTCTCCGGCCATGCTGGGCCGTCTTTGGGAGGTTCCCATGGAGATGACAGCGGCCACTTCCTGGCTCCTCATTCCATCAGAATGGGAGGAGGAGGAGGTAGACAGGGCAGGGAGCTGCACAAAATCCACCAACTAGAGGACAGATTGTAAAATGGTCATTTGTTTTAAAGCCATTTTGCAAATAGAAGCAAAATGAAAAACCCTAATAGGCTTTATCTCCGTCAAGTAATATAAATAAATACAAATAGTTGAGTAGGTTATTTTACGATAACTTGATACAAAAATAATCATTGGCTGCCATAGAAGATTACCCATGAAATGTCCAATGTATCTTGTAAATCTGTGTAAGAAGTAGGCTGTAAGACGTTTAAAGTCAGGCTCTTGAAGAAGGTCCTAGAACATTCACGTCTGTTCCATCCAGTGAGGGTTAAGAGGGCCTTGTCTTCTTCAGATTGGCTTCACAATACAGGTTCAGTGAGGAAGAAAGGTTAAGTTACTGTTTGACCAGCGACCTCTGAGGAGCTGTCCCCTCCCCAACCCTTCCTACGCGGCCATTTTGTTTTTCCTTCACAAAGTTAATGGTAATGTAGTTTGTTAATAACCAGTGTTCCAGGTGTTCCAGTCCACTGCCTGTCGTGCTCAGAATACCAGCCCTGCATTTAAAGCTGCAGACCTGACCCCTGTTCCGCAAGGTCACAGAGTGAGAGAGAGAGAGAGAGAGAGAGAGAGAGAGAGAGAGAGAGAGAGAGAGAGAGAGAGAACGAAAGAAAGAAAGAACGAACGAAAGAATGAACGAAAGAAAGAAAGAAAGAAAGAAAGAAAGAAAGAAAGAAAGAAAGAAAGAAAGAGGGGGGAGAGAGCTTAAAGGCGGGGCCTTTAGTGTATCTGATAACGAGTGGAAAGTAGGAGCACTCCAGCTACCCCCCCACCCCCCCACCCACACACACACACGCACGCCCGCACACACACCACCTGAAGCTCATCGCCGCAGAGTATAGGCGCAGTGACAGGGTCAGTTGTGAAGGTTATGTTAGGCCTGTAACAATATGTTATGTCATGTAAAGACCAGCAAGGATGCAACCTTCCAGAACAACGATTTACTACCCAAACCTCACAGGATGAAAAATGTAGGGACGCCAGTGGGACACACACACCAGACAAGAAGTACTGCACCGCAGGACATTGTGTTTTTGGGTGTGTGTTGTTGTTATAGGTTGTTTGCAACATGACACCCATGTTGTCCAAACTTCATTTGGAGGGCAGTTAGTGAAATGGAGAATGCATGCACCAGTACTCTGTTTATGTAAAAAGTGTGGAACCAAATCTTTGAGAAATACAGCTGAAAAGTCAAACTCTCCACAGGGTGAGTTGCTGCTTCCAAGTCAATATGCTTAGGATGGGTTGTACTGGTAACGTTTTACATAAGGGTTCATTCATTAAGAGGTATGCAGTAAAAACCTGTAACTAAGAATTAACTAATAGTTTATTGCAATCCATGTTAACCTTGGAATTCATTTATGTTCAGAGAAGGAGCTTGCTGGGTTAGCATTTGCTCTCCGTTCACCGTCTCCATTAACTTGCAGAGTTAAAGTAGCCTAGCTCCCATCATGTGAGCGGAATACACTTTTATTTATTTTTTTAATTACTAAAGATTTTTTTACGTGTTCTAAATATGTGTCGCTTATTTAAAACGAGTGCTTATAACTACACAACAAGATTGTGGATTTCATATGCAATTGTTTCTTCTGGCTGGGTAGTCTACGCAGAGGCCAATAGGTGAACAACGCATCCCAGGTAGCCTAATAATAACAGCACAGAAGATATTGACAAATAATCTCTGCATTTGAAGACAAGCTACAATCTTTTGAATAAGAATCTTTCCGTAACACATTGCAACCTTTGGAAACTAATTTAAAGTGCATTTCCTCAAACTAACAGGAGCTAGGTGACTGTAACTCTGCAAGTCAAAGGACCTGGCTACCAGAAAGCAACTACCAAGCCAGCAAACTTCTAAATGAACCCTCCCCTATAACTTGTATGAATCTGGATAAGAAAGGCAAACACCAAATCCCAGATAACCCCCGGCCAATGTATGTATGAACACTTCTTGCCTTCCATCTCAAGTTTGCGCCATTGATGTGACATTATCTGCAAACATCCTATTGGATAAACTGAGTGGCGCTGGATGATTTTGAGCATTGTTAGAAGTGAATGTTGGCGGCCTTCATGGAACAAGGTTTACATATTCAGAATGTCCGGTGTGGCTAACCAACACATGCAGCCAATAGGGGCCAGGAGTCCAGTGAATGGGTCTGTGGTGATCAGGGTCATGGTTCCAGTATTTAAAGCAGCGATGCTTTACGCATTCATAAAACTATCCAACCACAGTAAGCACCCCCACACCCTCACTGTGACCCCCAACAATGACTCCTCCTCACCTCCTTCTGTTCATGTTCGCATCAGTGTGTTTGAGTGTGTGGAAGTATGTGTGTTTATGTGTATGTGTGTCTGTGCAGCCAATAGAGGGGAACAGGGGTGAGGGAGTTCATGTGTGTGTGCCGGGGGGTAAGGTGCAAGAAGTGGGGCTCAGCTATGATTTTCAGAGGAATGCTTTGATGAGTGAGGCCCTTCATCCAAACAAGGCTCAATGTTCTACTGGTTGTGTGTGTGTGTGTGTGTGTGTGTGTCTTTGTGTGTGTGTGTGTGTGTGTCAATGTCAATGTGTGTGTGTTTGGTTCTGCTATTCCTTTATCAGAGGAGAGCGCCGTGTTTTCCGTTTCTTCCCCGCCCATGGCCGGCGCTCCACGGTGTGTTTCAGTCTTTCATCCGCACCGCTTTGTGAGAAAACACTGGATTGTAAACGGGTCCAAAGAAGGGTTGCTACTAATGTCACATGTCACCTCCCCCTTGTCCCCCGCCCACCCATCCCTTACCCTTCCTTCCAGCCCCCCTCCCATCCCAAACAGTTCCTCTGACCCTCTCTTCCGGCTGCAGCTAATGTGTTTATTATAGGCCTTGGATCTCAAGGAAAGTAATGGCCCATTTGACTGGGATGATGCTGCTCGTGTACTGGAAGTGCTGCCAGCAGTAGAGGGGAAAGAGTTCATTCTGAGGTCCTATAGAGTCCTCCTTGCTGCCGTTCACATTGATTATAATGACATGAATCGTCTGTGTTATGATTGAGTTTGCTTTATTGAGTCATGTCTCTAAACTAGAGTTGTGTCTCTATAGTTTAAACTATGGACCTATAAACTGCAGGCTCTATTGAGAAGATTACTCTGTATCCATGGTATGATGTGTAGTAACTGGTGAGGCCGTTCTGGGCAGGGACATTTAATGCCTTTATAATAGGGTGAAATCAGGTCCTGGGTTATGTGCGGAGAGCCACTTTTATAGGGGCCTCCTGTCAGCGGTGTTGTTTCCCTGCCTATGGGTCTGTGTATTTGTTATTTTGGACAGGGTAAGCCTGCATACATGGCTCACTGCTGTTCAATCTACTGAATTACAGTGTAAGTGCATGTGTTGAAGTGATTAGGATGGACTGGAAGCTACTGCCTTCCCAACTTTCTTAGTCCTCCACCTTTCATTGTCTCGACACTCTCCCAGCCGAGCTCTCTCCCTCTCGTCCCTCTCTCTCCCTCTCTCGTGTTCCGTGTACAAGCTGGTTGCCAAGAGCTAAGAATCTGGAGAATGCAGGCCTGCAATGTTCTGATAAAGTTTGCTTTGTTCCCCCAGTGACCTGAAAGAAGGAATGAGGGAGAGCAAGTGAGGGCTAGAGAGAGAGCGACAGAGTGAGACAGAGATAGAGGTTGATAGGGGAGAGATATAGGACTTTATCCATCTCACAACTCGGCAGACTAGAACACATGCACACTTGTATACAATCAAGCATCTTATTCGTCTTAAAATACAACAATGCTACTCCGAGAGATTGTTGATACCGAAAGCTAAAGGAGACAATAGACTGTACATTGTGTATTTCACACACACATCGACACACACACACACACACACACACACACACACACACACACACACACACACACACACACACACACACACACACACACACACACACACTTACACACACAGGAATTCAATTACAGCTAAAACAGCATGTAGGGAAGCTCAGGCATTCCTGAAGCATTAGCCAAGCTCTGCGTTGTCTAGCCGCCCGTGAGTGGTGTTTACCATGGGCAGTCTAGGGTAAAGCGCCAGACAATATACGACAAGAGGTTAACAAGGTGTCAATGGAACCTAGTGTCTATAATTGAACCCTAAGGAGTTGGCAACTGAGCATTTCACTGTCAGGGTAATTCTGTACGGGGAACAATACATTTGACATGATGCCAGTACCTCAAACCATAATGCAAAACTAAATGTCAGCTTTGCAAGTGAACACTGTGCAGTGTCTCTTTTACTTATATAAAAGAAAAGCAGCATCTAAAAAGGCCCTGACTAAAGTGGTTAAAAATATGGGTTATTCCATATATTTAACCATAATATTGCAGTTAACTTTAAAAACATTTTAGTTACTCTTCACATTTAAGTCACGTTTAAAAATATTATCTATATATATGTATATATATATATATATATATACGTTTTAATATTTAGAAACTAAAAGCGACATCTGCCTGCCTCCCAACGTATTATTAGGTTTACATCTCTTTATCGGCGGAGGGAGGAGGGTAGTCTTGTGGAAACATGTTCCCACGCTTTCGGAACAATTACATCCATCCAGACTGTCTAAATAATGTGCACTAAATAATATCCTTCTTGTCATGAACACGTCGATTGTATGCGTCTCTAGAGCAGCGCAATGTCCGACCTCTGACTGTCTCCAGTGTTTTCCAAAGTGTGAGATGTATGAGGCTGAAGATAATTTTCATATAGTTTATAAGCCAGTATTATGAGCAAAAAAACTAACATGAACAAGCCCAGCACTGCCCTTTCACCTAGAATGTCTGTTATGTTTTCAAGCTGCTCTTAATAACTTCATTTCTTATTAAAAGAAACGCTTTTAGTCATGCTTTCTTGGGGGCCTATGATAAACAATTACAGGTTTGGGTGTCTGACTGTATGCCTGATTGCTGCTCGGACTCTCAGCTAGAAGGGCTGTGAGCCGTGAACTCACTTGTTTTCAGTTTTGTATACACAACACTTCCAGATAGTGATACCCAGCTCTTGTGTGCAGGTGAATGTCAGCGGCCTGTGGAGGTAAGGTGAAGTACAAGAAGGCGGATGACTTTGTCCTACTCCTAACACTGGTACTTCCATTTTACAGGAAAAGGCGGGGAAAGAGTGCTAGCATTCCTGACTTTATCTCTCTACAATATGCACAAACACACACACAAACAAAACACACACACACCCCATGTACAAACATCCTACTTCTAAAATTGCAAACATGTAAAAGCAAACATCCAATGTTATTCCAAAGATGATTCCCAAAGGCACGGCAGTCTAAAGGAAGTAAACAGCCATAGAATTCCCATATAGCACGTCTAATAACAGAATCGTAGTGGTAACAAAGAAGTCTTCTACTGTCCACACACAGTCTGCTCACAGAACAGCAGGACTAATCGGAGTGTGTTGTTCAAGGTAGAGTTTTGCATCTTCAAACAGAGATGAGGCCTTTGTGATAAGTGTGTGTGTGTGTGTGTGTGTGTGTGCGTGTGTGCGTGTGCGTGTGTGTGTGTATGTAATGCATGCATGCGTGTTTGGAGGGGGATGGGGGGTAGTAGAGTGCAATTGGTTGGGTGGGAAGAGAAGAAAAAAGAAACGGGGAGAAATGGAGAGAGCCAGAAACAGGAAGTGAACATTTGGTTGGTCGCTCGGGGGGTCAGAAAGGCCACCGTGGGAGTCCTCCACAATGGATTAGTGCGTGAAATAGTAATTAGATGGTGTGTATGTTAGTGCCTGCGTGTTTGTGTGTGCGGCTGTAATAAGTTCAGTTGTGGGAGTGTATGCAGCATTGCTAAACAGAAAAACTGAGTGGTGTTTACATGGGACGTGTTTGAGCGGGCACGTGTAAGGCCCTCTGCTGTGGGAGTGTGTGGAATTGCTAAACAAAAAAAGGCAGAGTCGTGTTTACATGGTAAGTGTGTGTGTGTGTGTGTGAGAATGTCCGATGCTGATAGAATATGCTTACTGCATAACAAAGCCTGGAAGAGAATACATGTCTCATGCTGCTCAATGCTGCGTGACCATTAAGGACCTGGGGAAACCACTTTGCTGTATATAATGCTTCAGTATTATCCTGAATATAATGTTATCAAATAATTTAGTCGTTGAGATTTTTCTACACTTAAAGGTTAAAGGTTAAATGATCACAGTTGAGTAACAGATTGTATAAATATTTATTTGCCATATCCTGAGATTAAATTAAAGAAATACCCAATGGCGCAAAACATAAATTATTGATGCTTATCCTACATCTCTTTGCCAACATAAGCTTACGGGTGCTAAATGTTATCTCAGTTGACTCAATGCTAACCCTTAGATTGTGGGAAATATACATTGAGAAATGTATTGCAATTTTAACTATATACAATATACTGTTATTCCTTTGTTATTCACATTGCATGCCTTTAAACGTTACATTTCTTCATTCAAAATGATCTGTGTGTGCTTGTTTGTGCGTGCGTATGCTTGTCTGCATGACTATCCAGCCTTACCTTTTAACTTTATCAGTACATTATCCGATGTTTGATCCCTCTCTGGTTCTCTGCCTTCACAGCTCAGGTCTTTTGGCAGTCGGGGCTACTGTAAACATCCTTGACTGGAAGCTAGTGCTTTGTCCTGGAGCTTTCAGTCGGATGTTTGCAGCAGCCAACTGCTATAGTCCCATGATTAGAGCCTCCAACGCTAGCTAGCAAAAGCTACAGCCACACATGTAGTCACACGGTAATCAAGTCAATTACACCCATAAAGTTTATGTCTTTTAGATTTAATCTGAATCCGTTCTGTTCAATTGCAAAAAATATGCTCTTAACGTCTGCCCTTTTAAACAGGCTTCCCGCAGCTCAGACTAGTAATTTTCACCTTGAGCGCCCGTGGCCTCAGCCACTGGTCACTCTTTGTCGGACGGCTGGCTTGGGATAAACATGCTTTGAAGAAGAGCTCTGAAGCCGTTTGCTCAGTTCTTTGAATGATGAGCAACAACACTAAACTCATTTCAGTTGTTTTGCTAGCATTACTTATTTACAACACGGACAGACGTGTTTTACTATGACATGCCAATTACCAAATGAGAAGAGAAGAGATTTGAAGAGAGATAATTTAGAGAAGTTAAAGAGGCTTGAATGGAGAAGACTGCAGTGTAGGTTGGTGATCAAACTATAGTTCTGTGTGATTAATGTCTTTATTCATATACAATTCCCAGTGGAAAGTGAGACTTTAGCACAGAGAGAGAGACACAGGGAGTAACCCAGGAGACACACTACTGGGAGGAAGAGGGAGAGGAGCCAAGATAAACATAACATAAAAATGACATACAAGAGTTTTACATTTTTGTAGTGATTAACATTCAATATAATTTATTGTTGCTGGTTCTTTAGATGTTAGTTGGTGGATGTGAAGAATTGGTTGATGCAATAAAACCTAATTATATCCATAATAAGGGTTAAAAGTAAGAAAATAGATATTTAAACTGCCAAGAATCTTCAAATAAGCAAAACTCATAAGTTCTCTGTCAAAGAGCGCCAGGATTTGTTAATTTTTTGTGGTTTTGGAATGCACTGATGTTCTGCCACTTATAGGGAGGTGGGTGAAGCAACAAATAGGAGAAGATAAAAGGGGAACAGATGAAGAGATCAGAGGGATTCAAAAGTAAGGAGGGATGGAAAAGAGCAAGAAAGGACGACCTGTAGAGGGTAGCGACCTCATAACATGAGACCAACCTTGAATGGCGAAAATTGAAAAAAAATAACAATTCTCAATTTCATTTTAAAGAGACAAGCACACTGAGAAAGAGGAGCAGGAAATAGCAGGAACATCTCCGTCAGATCTCCCGAGTCATGGAGGTATTTTCACCACGCCACAGCTGGGGAGGGGTGGAGGGCGACCCTGGAGCCAAATAGGTGTAGTACACAGACACAAGAGCACAGGCCAGGAAGGAAGGAAGTATAAGGAAGGAAGGACGAAGCCATTCTTATAATATCAACCACCACACCCTCTGTATACACACAGCCGTCCCAGAGACACTAGGCACACACACACACACACACACACAGCATATCCAAAGCGGTCGGGTTTAAGGGTTCAACAGGGAAACGCTCGCAGCACTATAGTGGGATTTTCCTGTCGCTGACCAGGGGGTATAAGGAATATAGGTTAATATATGCTTCCCAGAACAGGGTCCCGAAGACGGGCACAGGTATATTCTTGTTGTCGGCGCAAACGTGCCAAATAGCACATTTGTAATTGCATATCATCCACGTAGATCCGTTAAGAAGACTGCCAATTTCCTGTTGCCTCATATCACCCATGCTAGACACCCATGGTGTGCCCCAAGGTATGCCCACGGATATCCGAGTTCCGGGTAGTGTAAACATCCTACACTTTCGGCGTCTGCCCTCATGTGGCCGGGAGTGGGACTGTTTGCGCTCCCCGGCTCGGAACAACATGGCCAGATCTGGGTAACGGGTGATGGTGGGGGTGGAGTTTTTAGATGTGTTAGTATTACCGGACACACACCGTCTAAAGCCACAAGTGTTTAGCTTTCGTTTAGTTCAGTTCACTCATGTACTGACTTGCTGTTAAGGTTTTATCATCGTATTATTCTAATATACTGTATATTCTGTGTAGTGTGATAATACACAATGCTAAGCCCAGTCAAACTATAGTGGAGGCTACATAGAACCCAGGACACTTAATACCGCAAAGAATAATTTAAATCAAGGCAATGGTGTTGTAGGATGTATGAAGTGTGTTCTAGGAATGGTTTGACCCATTTCAAAGTTAATGGAACATTTGGAATGGGCCCATGTTGACATCAAGTATTTAAGACCAAGCGTTCTCTGACTCCAATAAAAGAAAGAACTTTTATACACGCTGTTTTCACCTTCTGAATTAAATACTCTTTACGACAAGACATTGAAGTATGTAATGTCAAATTAATTATTCTGTTGTATGGAGTTGGCTTTAAATCAAGGATTTAAAACAATTCAGGCTTGACTTAGGGAAGGTTTCATCCATTATTCAATCATAATGGATCCAGGCATTCATTGTCAGCACTTTCAATGTTCTGTATGAACAGGAAATTGGGAGTGGCTGGTCTCCCATTGGCTAGCCTGCTCGACCTAGCGACCTATACCTTGGATGTCCCAGTGGGCTGGGGGCACATGCACACACTTTTGGATACAACAATCCACACATGCACTCAAACACACACACACACACACACACACACACACACACACACACTGAATGTAGCCCACATGATGCACACACAACCACACACACACACAGAAACACCAATGCATAAAAACACTATGGATGATCAAGTTACATTTCATAAAAACATTTTTACCCCAGCTATCTCTCTGGATTAGCAAGGAATGTCTGATATGACCAAATTATTGTGTGTGTTCCTGTGATACTTTACCATAACCTCATGGGACTTCTTGGAGGTCGGGAATAAAATCAATGTAATTGGTCGTTGCAATATGGAGGTAATAATGTTCTCCTCATGCTAAATTATGCTGAGAGGATATGGATTTTCAGAAATTCTGGTTTCGGAAGTTGTTGAACGGTCATCGCATTTGTGTGTGTGTGTGTGTGCGTGTGTGCATGCGTGTGAGTGTGTGTGTGTGTGTGTGCATGTGTGTGTTTGATAGAGACAGCCTGTCTGCCTATAGCAGCCATTCCTTGACATCCCACCCAGATGTACGTCAGCGACAAGGATGTGAGTAGGATGTCGCTATTTAAAGCACGGTGACTAGGAGGACAAATTCCTGAACGTTTCAGCCAGCTATTATTATTCACATTCAAAATGTCTCGTGATGAACTGACAGACCCTACATATTGGATAAACCACAGCTGCTGCTCATGGTATCTCTAGTGGGGAATTCTCCTTTTAACCACTAGATGTCATGTATACTCAATTTATAGCATGAGGAAATATGAGAAGCTATTAATGATGTTGGTGATATGAAGCCTAGGCCTACTAATACCCTTTGACCTGAATCAGGAATTATTATGTTCATTATTGGCCATAGGAAGATTATTTGTTTAAAAATGAGCAAGTAAGATTGTATTCAAGCATAAATACAATTCTGTAAGCCATTGACCTGATTTTATTTGAACGATTGCTATGGCTAAACAGCCAATACATTTTTTGTTTTAAGATGACTGTAAATGTGTGATTTAAAGATTGCTTTATGTTGTGTGAATGCCTCCAACAACTTAATGCTGATGGTGATGGTAAAGTATAAAAACATTCCGAATGTTTTACCAATGTATACAACAAGATGCAGAAATAAATAAACATCAGCAATGAACTTCACCCATGTCTCATATTTGATTCACCTTCTTTATCAGTAAGTATTCTTTGATCAAGATGGCTACACTATTCAACATCGGAGCCTTTCTAGATCTGTCTGGATTGCAACCTCTGATTTGACCTTCGATGTATTTAAACAGAATGTTTAAAGGTAAACGTTTACCATATACCAATTGCATTTCGAATCTCGAATCTTTGGCGCCCCCTCCCTGTCGCCTAATAAACGGCTGTTTTCGGGTTAAGTCGAGACCAATATCAAGTCAGACATCAGAAAGAAGAAGTTGTATTTCCTCCTATTTAGTATCGGCCACAAGGCCGAAACTCAGGCAGAAACTTATTGAGGAGATTAGTTTCGGCTGAGATGAACACGTGGCTCTTCTCGTCCATTTAGAAAAAACCAGCCCTATGGGACACTTTAGGCTACTGCCATGAAGTCAGTGGCCATGCATAATGTATACACAGTTTAAAACTATCGCTGTACCCAGTCAATTTTCAATTAATTAGAGGGCCGAAAAGTACACACATAGTAACTACGCAAATATCCAGAATTAAGCTTTAGCAGTACAACTAAACAAAAACTAAAAATGTTTAGTTGTGGTTAGGCGTATTGTTTAGACTATTATAGTCTGCCGGAGTTAAATACGCCTGGAAATACCCAACCCCTGCCTACTGAGAACCAGGGAGAGGCATCGTGCCGGATCACACGGTGGGTGCACAGCCCAAGCTGTGGTCTGGTGAAAACCATCAAAGCCAAAACTACTGCTCGGTACAGGCATGCAAACACACGCGCACACACACACACACACACACACACACACACACACACACACACACACACACACACACACACACACACACCACAGACAGTGTGCGTTGGCCTCTGTGAGGATATGTGTTGACAGAAACCCTACACAATGGTGCGTGCAATAAATAAAGAAAAATGATATCACCGTTTCCCAGTTTGTAAACTCACACTTCCAAAGCTAGCCTTTAAAACGTTTTTACATATTTATGATCCATATATATTTTACATATAACAATTGTTAGTCTTTATGCAAATCCAACCCGGGTAATATTTTCCATATGTTGTTTGAATTTGAATCAAACTGATTCATGTTATGCATAAACAAATACATTTTGATATGAACACAGCTACATAAGGGCAGTGTATCCTCTGATTCACAATCCACAATGTTACTGATGAGCCAAAGGTTTATGCATCCGTGCGCATCAAGTGTGCCTGACCTTTATCTTATTGTGTGGCCATGCACACACACAGGCCTACACATTTCCATAGCAGATGAAGTGAGGTGAATATATGGGATACAGGGAGGGTGTCTCTTTATTCTGTCTCTTTCAGTTTGATGCAAATAAATAAGCAAGGTAAATGATCTCCTCAATTGCACATATAGCCTCCCACAAACACACACACACACACACACACATTCACATACACCAAGACATATACATATACATACACATACCCACACATGCACGCACACACAAAACCGTTTGGCTCAGTACACATTGTGGTATCCCCTCTCATTCCGTCAGTATGAATCAAGTAACAAAGCACATATATGCAAACTCCCTGTGTTTGCATATAAAAGTCTACCTCCCCCTAAACCTAATTCACAGTTATCCCTATTTAAAATGTCCGTATGACAACATCTGGTGTGCATCAAGTTGTATGTGATGGATGACCTTGGTTATGGTACATTACTTTACTTCATTTACTTTCATTGGTTACTAATCCAATGAAAATAAAAAAGGACATTCATCATTCAAAGGTATAGCTCTTCATATAAAAATGTGCTCTACATGTAGACTGCAGTTAACTGTCAACAGACAACACATACACACACACACACACACACACACACACACACACACACACACACACACGCACACACACAAAGCAGAAGTCCCCTCACCATCAGGACACTTGCCCTCCAGACTCACTTCGCCTTTCCTCAGACTCTGTTGATAAATGCAGCATAATAAACATGATGCAATCTGAGGCTATATTTGGTTTTTAATTTATGACCCTTACCCCCTCAACCATTCATTTGGCCATCTGTACTATGTGAGGGCTACCATTATTGTGTTAGTAACAGAATATTCCATCGTAAATCCAGTTGTCAACTGTTTGTCTGTGGACTACTCCAATATAGAAAGATGCCGACTTAAATAAAGAAAATGTTATAATAGAGTGCACACCAAAGTGATTCAATAATGGGTAAAATAAACTCCAAAGCTCTCACCAAAAATAATTTATCATGCAATCTTGTTTATTTTTCTTAATGCTATATTTTTATTGTGCAGCCAAATCAGCATCGTTTTAAATCAGTACTTGAAGATATCCAGGCCCTTTGGATTTGTTGATAGTAAGATTGTCATTCATTGAGAAACCAAAGTCTGTGTGTCACTATTTGACACTGTCAATGTATGCTTTATTCAAGGCGTGGACATGATGACCAAGTGATACTTACAACATATCCTGAAAATTGCGGTCCGAAAAATTTGTGATCATCAGAAAAGTTTCGGATTTCTTAACTTGTGTGTGTGTCTGTGTCCTATACAGCCTTCACCTTGTACACGGTCTAAATAGCATTCAGATCTAGAATTCTGAAACTGAAAAGCAGTTATTTTCCTTCAGAATGCAATCATTGCCACTCACTTGAAACCCCAACCTGGCAACCCAGTCTGTAGGCAGAGTATAACCCTGGGATATGGTGCAGCCTCAGGGTTAGAGCTCCACTACTGGAAGCAAGGCCTTAGGCCTGCTACGCCAGTAGACTTGGATCTTTTGGTACATGTGAGCAACTGGATGAAACCATACTACGTTACACCGTCCAAGACACTAATGTCATAATTCATGTTGCATTCAGGTACTGCTGCTAATCACCAGGCAGTTCATGAGCTTCCAGAGTACGTCCACCAGCCCCAGCGAGACCTCCATCAGAACCACAACGGCAGAACATGTCCTGCCCCTGTCCTCTGAACCTCTATTTATTGACCTCCTTCCTTCTGAAGATACGGTCATTAAAGGGAGTTGAAGATAAAAACATATGATTGAATATACTGTCGTTTCATCAAACTGATTTCAGTGTTCACTTCCACAGGGGCAGGTATGTATCACGTCCTGCTGAGTTCAGCTGTCAATTACGATCTGGTTCACCTCATCAACAATATGAAAGGTTTCCTAAGCCATTTCATATGCAGTTTTGTTAACCACGTAGCTGAGTTCGCGATATGGACGATTTAATTAAACCACATTCAGAGCTGCTCCACGTCAAAGACTCGTTCCACTGTGTGGCTGGTCCACATTGAGAACGAGAGGTTTCTGATGAGTTTTATCCTCTTGGCTGTGTTTCAGGCTGCTCTGTGGCATGTTGGCCTTTAAGAGTCCATGGTCAGCGTCAACCCTTTCGGCAGAATACGCTGCAGGGAGACACGAGAGGTAAACAGAGGCAATGCCAGCACAGATAGCAACATACTTGTGCAGAATATCATCACTGATACACATATGAATGAATGTAAACAAATTCAAATGTCATCTTTCCCTCCTGTGAGCGGACCATATAGTGGGGAAAAATTGTTGAAAAACATCATTCCTGTACCAGAAAAAGGCAGAGTTGAACACAATGAACGATTGTGGATGGAAATGAAAACAGGATCTCTCCAGTAACTATGGTTTTCACATAATTTCAACTGGAAGACTTGAAAGGGACTATTTAAGAGAATGGGTTGCATCAACCACTTTGTGTGGACGCTGCATCTATGGCCTACAACGATTTACAATGGATAGTTATTCAAGGAAAACCATCTATAATTTACGCTATCTCCACTGCTCTTATATCAAAGTTCGGACTTATAGATATTTTAGACTTGTATGCAAAAACATCCGCTATTTTTAGTGTCACGTCTTCCAGTGCCTGGATGAAAAGACAGCATTGTGAAGCCGAACACAGGACTGGATAAGAAAGAGTGATGGGAAAATGTGCTTGCCAAAACAGCAAAGACCATTATTCCATTTTCTCGATATTATTAGAATTTGTGTTAATTTACGATAACGATAAAAAGCCAAAGCCAAATCGTTTTCTACCAAGGCAAACACAGTCTCCTGCAAATGTTTCATCATCGCTCATTTTTCTATCCTCTATTGCAAAGCCTTCCAAGGGATCTGGCTCAAACCCATTCCGCAATAAAATACTATTTTGTGAAGTTACTTTTGCCACTCAATAAACACTCACTGCTCACTCTTCAATCCTCCATCCAACTGATTATAGGTTAGTGCTTAAAGTTGTCTGTGAAGGTTTGGTGTTCAAGCAAAACATGTGTTTTTCCTCTTTTTAATTTGAACATACATGCATACATAGATACATAAATACATGAACACATAAAAAATTAACAAACTCAGTAACCCGTTTGTGTTTAGATTCATTTTGTGTTTGATTGGCCTGATTGGTAGAATACATTTCCTTTTACTTGGAGGGGAAATGGAATTACTTTTTATGTTAAAGAACTGTGTCTTTGATAGTTATTGTGAATAGAATAAATACATATAAGACAAAATATAACACAAGTAATTAGAACTTTTGTATAACTACACTTAAATACCTCCCCTCCTGTGCCACTTAGTTTAACCTTTGGTTGATAGACTCCCTGATGTTTCTGTTATCAGAGGTCATGTGCCTCATTTATTCATCTTCACGTTATTTTGACCTCTGCATTGTTTTTGTAATTGATTTCTCACTACCAGTTTTTATATTTATTTCCTTTTTGTGGAAATTATGCGTTCGGTCCATTACAGTGTGTGTGTGCATTTGCGTGTGTGTGTGTGAGAGAGAGAAAGAGAGAGAGAAGGGAGAGGCAGGTGGAGTCACAATAAATACATAATGTTTAATAAAACTGTCATGAATCAGAGAGAGTGTACAATGGTTTGTTGTGGTTTTCTTTAGAGTTTAATTTTACAACATCATACCTCTGTAAACAGACCAAAGACTTGAGTTGTTGCTGGTGTAAATACCCTTCACTATGCCAGCTGGCAGCTATGAAAACCATCAGCCCTTGGTTTCCTGTGTGTGTGTGTGTGTGTGTGTGTGTGTGTGTGTGTGTGTGTGTGTGTGTGTGTGTGTGTGTGTGTGTGTGTGTGTGCATGCAAAATTTAAGGTATGTTGTTGCACTTACATACCACCCATAATTCTACAAAGCTACCCAAATAACAAATATATTCACTGCACTTTTTTGTGTGTGGGCATGTTTGTGTGTGTGTGTCGGGGAAAAGAAAATTTAGTGCTTGCAAATGCTAAGTGTTATGAAGAAAACGTGCAAGGAATAATCTGCCCCCCCCCCCCCCCCCGCCGCCTTCTTCCACATTCTCCTCATCTCTCCCCCCGCCAATCCCTTCTGCTAAACTCATCATAAAAGCAGGGATAATACTTTTATTTTGATACACAATGACAGCACCCCCGCCACACACACACACACACACACACACACACACACACACACACACACACACACACACACACACACACACACACACACACACACACACACACACACACACACACACACTATCCAGCATGTATTCACATCGAAGAACAGATCCTCACTGATCGAGACAAAAGTGTGGTTTGACAAACCTTGTTTTTTATTTAGTTACTTTAGTTACAGTTGCATAATACTGAAATTGTGTTCTCATTGTAAAATGTCGTTTTGCACCCGGTTTTGTTACATTTATTTTATTAAGAATTATCATAATTTAGCATACTATCATCATTTTCGCCAGAATCCGAGAACGAGTGTAAATGACCAGCCAAACAGTGGAATTTACAATATGCATGTATCTAATAGACATGTGCATAATGCTCTTTATCTAAACAATCTTTAAAAATAATACAAATTCCAATACATATTCCACGTAAAACGGATTGCATTGAGTTCACATTTTGTTGCCCAATTAGTATGTTCTAATTGGTTACTCAAAGTTGTAAATATATACGTCTTTCATCTGAACACACACACACACACACACACAAACACACACACACACACAGACATACACACACACACACACAGGCACGCACGCACACACATACACACGTGTTGTTGTTGATGTTATTGTTTTTCTTATTCCGCATACAAATAAACGGTTAAAAAATACAAAAGAGGCACTTCATATACATACTCTAACCCATACCCACAATCACTATATTACAACAATACATCATACAACAGAGCTCATGTTGCACATCATATACCTGAAAAGATCACTTTACAATTATGTTAGCGACAGTGCCCATTCAAGGAGACTGAGGGTCAAACTCTCCCTTTTTAACAGCATGGACAACCCTTGTGTCTTGCACCTTGCATGGCTTGTATTTTCATTTTCAAGTACAGCAATTGGAACCAGGAAAAAACAAAACTAACATGTAAAAAAAAATCACAAACACAAATCCTTTAAAGCACACTTTTGTCACTAGCTAGGAACGCAGCCCAAACTACTGAGTTGTAAGGCTGCAATACAGCTGAAACAGTTCTGGCTGTGCATTTTATGATACAAATGTACAGTAAAAACCAAGCCATTCACACGTCCTGGTAGGAAAAGATGTTAACTGAAGGCTACTGTTACCAGGAGTACATGGAACATCCTGCTCTGGTCTTTTGTTGTTGGATTCTAAAAAACACAGCATATATATTGTGTTTGTGTATGTGTGTATATACTAGGATATATATGGTAATGTATGTATGTATATGCATACATACAACCCCAGTGGTGGGCATACATGCATGTATGTACAATCAAAGCCAAAAAAAGTTTAAGAGGTTAGGCATCGGTAGATTAATGATTAATTAGCCACTTCTTAAAGTGTAACACTTTTTTTCGTTGATAATCAATTATAGAGCTTGCCCCGAATGCCATACATTTTTTAACCACTAATATTGCTCCAAATAGCACCAAACCTCTGTAGTAGCATGACTAGGGTCCCTACACAAAAGACTGTTTTCCAGGTCTGTGCCTTACCTGTAGGTCCATGTTTCCAGGAAGTCCACACAAGTCGAACACCGGCTACCGTAAATAATATAATAATCTGCCAAAAAACTAACCCTCGACTTCCTGGACACATGGACCTACCGGTAAGGCACAACCCTCTTTTTTTTCTAAACTCCCGGTACTCCAACTAATTTGTTGACGCTTGTTTTTAGGTGGAGGGACCTTAGTCATGCTACTGCCGAGGTTTGGCTTATTTTATGTGTCTTCATGCCGAAAAAGACCCTGGTTTAAATTTTCGCTGGAATTACACTTTAATTGAGAAATTAAGAGCCAATTGAGAAAAAGGATACATGTTTGTTTATGCTTACAGGTCCCAGAAAGATAGACCTCATTTAAATTCGTGGCACTGTTGATCATGTCATCACATGTTAGGATATTGGCCACAAAGGGTTAAGACATTAATTACATCACTGACATTACTTTTCCCTTTCAAATTATCTTAATCTCCACTTTTTAAAGGACAAATATGTGCTCTGACAAAGAAAATAATGAATTGAATATTTTGAAAAACATAAAGATAATATTTTCCACACATTGCATATGAAACCAGCGACATCGCTATGCGGGAGAGTTTGAATCCTAGGTAAAAATAGGAGAAAGAAAATCGGACACAGCGCTTTGAGCAGGAAGACAAAGAGATTGTCAAAAGGTGCGACACAGTTAATACAGTACCATCCAACCTGAGCAAACTGCTTGGTGTGCAGTTCACATGAAAGGACCGGGTTCACCTGATACCACACGCACCGCTGAGCAAGTACCAAGCTCCTCTTGACACTACAGCTGAAAAACACAGCAGCGCTGAGAGGATACAGTGGAGATCACCAGGGGATTGTGTCTGCTACCAGCATCTAGGCCTCGCTACACAACATACAGACTTTAAGTCAAACGGTATTCACTATCTTTCACAGATATTGCTTTGATAAAACAAACCGAAAAGTTGAAAATAAGATAAACGATGCGTCTATTGTCTATTGCATCCTTCACATAATTAAACAAATGTTAGTGCCTGCATTTAAGGATATTGTTTAGCCTTCCTACTCCCCCACCCACCGCATTTCTCTAAAACAGCTTGTGGTTTCCCCGGTGCAGTGAACCACCAACAAGCATCTTGGCATTCATTTCAGAGGTTCTGCCTCCGATCTGGACCTGAATGATACCTCCGCCCCCCGCCCCCAAATAAATATAAAGGACGAAAAAAGAAGGCAATTTGTCTCCCCGTCCCAAGTGGGATGGTATTCCCTCTCCCAGAGAGACTATACTTCTGGATCTATCAAGATCAAGAGCACCACTAGAAGGTATTTGTGGGGGAAGAGGACATTTACTGGGGCAAAGATAATTGTTGTTTGGCTCAGATGATCATTCTCTCGCTCTTTCTCTCTCTCTTTCCCTTTCTATCTCTCTCTCACTCCTTTCTCTCTCTATAGCTCTCTATCCCTCTCATAATATCTCTATCTCTCTCCATATCTCTCTCTTCACTCCCACTACCAACACACAAACACACACACACACCTTTCAATGCGGAAACAAGACAGGCTAGTGGCAGGGGGGTGGGGAGAGTGTCACGCCTCGGCCCCCTCCCTACAGCCCCTCGTTTCAACACACCGACGCCCTGACTCCATTCCAGCCGGACCACCACCACCACCACCTCCACCACCACCGTGGTCCCAGCCCTTCCCCTCCTCCCCCACGCCCTCGAGACCGGCCAGCAGGCTGGGAGGGCGGGAAAACGGCGGCATACAGTCGGCGCCCGCGTCCCCGGCCCCTCTGCGGTGCTCCGGCGTCGGGGCGGGCGCCCGAATCCCGCTGCTCCCGGCGCCTCCGTCCCCGTCATCGTCGTGGTCGTCGTCTCCGCCCCCTCCTCCTCCGCCCCCTGCTGCCCCCCCATGCCTCTTGGGCTGCGGCCCCCACAGGAAGGCGTGGGCGGGCCGGTAGTGCTGCCGGGCGAAGCGGAGGAGCTGTCGGCGCGTGGCCGGCAGGCGGATTGTGTAGACGTAGTATTCCAGCGCGCTGTGTTGCATGCTGGGCAGGGTGGCGTGGAGCAGCGACTCCTCCAGCATCAGCCGCACCAGCGGGCCCTTGAGGGCCTCGTAGCCCAGCTCGCCCAGGGACTTGAGGATGCGCGTGATGCGGAGATAGTTGTGCTGCGACCTGCAGAGCGAGGAGAGGAGCGGGCAGGGGTAGGCACACGGAGGTCAATGCAGGAGCCTCCATGAGCAGGCTAGCCCATCAGAGAATTAGGGGAGGTTGTTGCGAATGGTTTGAAAAAATAGACCTTGCTAAAGGGCACCGATGCAGTGACAAACCACACAAATGATCACCATCTTCAAAATGATACAAATCGGCGCTATATATATAGCCCTTTTTGAAAGCACTGGAGACTGCTTAAAAGGCCCACACAGTGCAGAGATAGCACATTACTCCACATAAAGTTGACACACCCTCTCACGCACACATGATTGCGCCCATGTTCTTTAGATATTCATAGTGAGGGAGTGAATGGGCTCGTGTGCTGCGTACGCTTGCGTGTGTGCTTGTGACTGTGCGTGTGCGTGAGCATGCATGTGAGTGCCCTCATGCGTGTCAGGCTCCTTACTCGTTGAGGTGCTGGAAACGGTCCTGCCAGTTGGGACCGCGGGCCACGCTGCCGCTCTTATCCAGTAACCGCACGCCGTAGAATTCCAGCATCAGCGCGTAGGCCGCTAAGAAACGCCGCTTGGCTTCTCGAGTAGTTTGGAATTCCTGGAGGGGGGTGTCAGGAGTGTCAGGAATACAGCAATGAAGCATGAAGCACTATGAATTATATATCCTCTAAGACCTCTATACAGCCCTGCATGTAGATGCTTGTCAAAATGTAGGGTTGTCCGTAGGTTTGTATGTGTGTGTGTGTGTGTGTGTGTGTGTGTGTGTGTGTGTGTGTGTGTGTGTGTGTGTGTGTGTGTGTGTGTGTGTGTGTGTGTGTGGTTGTATGTGTGTATGTGTGCGTTTGTTGGTCTTACTTTGATCTCGTCCTGAGTCAGTTCTTGTGCGTAGAAGTTAAGCCCTTGTTCCCTTAACGGGAAAAGCCTGACACACACACACACACAAACACACACACACACACACACACACACACACATAAAGATTCACACAAACAACATGAAGATTGTGAACATTCAGCCTGGAGAGATGGGTGAGTCGGCAGTACATAACTAGTAAACATATAATATTGTGACTTTCAAAGAATAATAGGAGTTGGGTTAGTGAAGTAACGCTCTAACACACACAGATCTGAGTGTGAGAGCAGAGCTTCAAGGTCGATGACTGAGCAACTGCACCATGCTGTGTTAGACCACCAACCACATAACCATATGTTGTCAAATAAGGCCCGCACACACACACACACACAGACAGTGGGAAACCAACAATGTTTCTCTCTGTATCTCTCTCCCGCACACAAAAACACACAGAAATAAAGAAATAAGGAAAGAAAGAAAGACAGAAAAGAAGAAAGAAAGAGAGGGAGAGATGTGACTCACCACTGGATGTAATTGTGGTTGTGCTCCAGTTTATCGTAGTCTCCTCTCCACTTTGTGAGAATCTCCTCTATGTAGATGCCTGTCAGATCACACAAAGGAGTTTGTACTACTTGATGTGTACGTGTGTGTGTGTGTGTGTTATTCTGTCTTCTGTGGGTTTGCAAAGGTGAATTGTTCAAACTGTGAGAGTGTGTGCGTATGTGTCTGTGTGTGTGTTTGTGTGTGTCTGTGTCTTTGTGCGTGTGTGTGTGTGTGTGTGTGTGTGTGTGTGTGTGTGTGTGTGTGTGCGCGGGCGTGCGTGCATGCGTTCGTGTGTGTGTGTGTTTTTAAACACTGGATTCATTCTTAGTCCGCTGGCTTCTCCTATTCAAACATGATCTTTCAGCCAATCAAAACAGCCAAATCCCCAAAAAAGAACAATACTAGTGAAACATATGATTTGGGCCCACTTCTCTTTGTGTATGTGTGTGTGTGTGTGTGTGTGTGTGTCTGTGTGTGTGTCTGTGTGGGTGTGGGGTACTCACCATCTGGAACCAGAGGGATCTTGTTCAGGTAAAAGCGCAGGTTGCGAAATTCACTCGGCTGCCTGGACTCTTTGTAGTTCTAAACAGGAGGACGGTAGAAATCATACGTTGTGTCTATAAACGTGTGTGTGTGCATGTGTCTAGTGTGTGTGTGTGTGTGTGTGTGTGTTTGTGTTTGTATGTGTATGTGCAAGTGTATGTGTATGCGTATGTATGTGTGTTTGTGGGTGCGTCCGTATGCATGTGAGTGTGCGTGTGTGTTTATGTGTTTGTCTGTATGCGTGTGTGTCTGTGCGTGTATTCGTGTTTTTCTGTGTTTGTGTTTGTGTGTGTGTGTGTGTGTGTGTGTGTGTGTGTGTGTGTGTGTGCGTGTGTGTGTGTCTGTGTACGTGTCTGTATGTGTGTTTGTGTGTTTGTGTGTACCGGGTAGCTGTGTCGGTACTTGTACAGATCTCTGGCAGCGTAGAAGCTCCTCTTCATTTTCGGGGCGGACTGTGGAGATTCAGACAGCTGGGGGGGGGGGGGGAGGAGAGAGAGAGAGAGAGAGAACGAAGGAAGAAACAGAGAAAGCAACAAAGAAAGAATGATCATTTTGACCTCAAGAAGTGCGGGTCCTGATCCCTGAAAGGCTGAGCTGAAAAGCTGAGCCATGCTGGAGCTTAAATCGGGGTTTGTAAAGCGCTTGCGCCGCACTGTGGGTCAGCCATTTCAGCCAAAATGTTTGACCACAAAAACGATAAAAAGGAGGACATTATACTTCACTGCCCAGCAAGAAAGATGTGACGATTCATCCATTTTTTGTTACTGAATTTTGAAACTTAAATAAAGGTTTCATATTAGCTATACACTTCTATCCTAGGCAGTAGACCTTGGCCTACGACCCCCCCCCCCCCCCCCCCCCCCTTCCCCACCCCCACTCCCACCACCACCCCTAACGGTTCTCTATTTACTTTGCTGACACTGTCTTATAATAGGCAAGCATGTACTCCATCTTCTTGGAAGATTTCCTGATTTGTATTTGGAGAAGGTTGTTATAAGCTTAGTTATAACAACCGCCACCATTCACAGTAAAAACCAACTACCATTCAGTATGTGGTGACATTGTGGGGTTGCAATAGGCCGGTTACAGCGCGTCTATAAACACACGCAGTTCACTCTCAGCTGGGTCTGCTGATCATGAGTCAGTCAGCGATCACGCTCAGCCGTCTGCCACACGCTGCTTTCTAATAAGTGAACGACGACGTGCTGAATCCGTTGTGCAATAATCCTCGGTGTAGCCTACCTGCAGGGACATGTCGCCGGGGTCGACCGAGCATCGACCCATCTCGGCCGGACCGACAGACTCGGAGATGCCGCTGCCTTCTGCAGCCTCCACCGGCAGGTCTTCGCTCTCCGAGTCCGACCCCCACGTCGAGTCGCATTCCTCCACTGTGCTCGGCTCCTTGTAACGCCAACTGCCCATCAGATTTCCCATTTAAAAGAAATCTCTAAAACTACGCAACGCCACAATTCGATAGTCTCAACGTCCCGCTCGGGTTGTGTGTGTGTCCTCCTCTCCTCCGTCCTCGCTGGAGCCTACATCGTTTTAATCTGCCGCACGAGTTTCCGTGTTTCACAGCCGAGCGGCGAGCTTCTACCTCGGCCTGCCCTAGCGAAGCGGGGCTTTTCACTGCCAGAGAAAAGGGGAGGGTGGGGGGGTTCAACCACGGCGGCCACGCGCCCGTTTACGCGACTTGCACGTGGCCCCAATGAGCTTCTTGCACATAACCCCTGGTGACAGCAGCATCAGGACCCGAGCGGTCACGTGGTAGGCCTACCAGCGGGACAGAAAGAGGTTACCAGTAATCTCCGCCCGGACTGGATATCATCAATGTCACACAAACACGCTCACTTGCAACAACAAACACCCAAGCGCGCACACACGCACACACTAACACGCACGCACTCATACATACACACACACACACACACAGACGCGGAAGCAACAAAGGAAGCCTAGAAGAATATGTGGGCTGGGCCAAGTGGTTGCAACGCCAATTGTCAATTTGGGGAAGCGGAACTACAACGCAGGAGGCAGTCTCATATTTTCTTGGACTGCAACGGACAAGTGTCTAGTTCGATTCAAGGAAGTTGTCGATTAGGCTACACGATATAGTTTCAACTTGCCCGTTGCATCTCACAAAGCTCAACGTCTATGCCCATCATCATGTTCTCAGCATAGGATTTAGTACTTAGAAGCGGACCTTCTTTGTTCCCCTGTGTTTTGCAGGAGTTAGGTTCTCTTGATAAGTGATTTAAAGAGGCACTATCTCGGGCAAACCCCTGAATAACAGGGGTCTCACCAAAACTTCCTTAACGGACTTTCTGTTGCAATAATGATCACGAACACGTTGGGCAGTAAATGATTAGTTAAAATTGAAAAGTACATGAAAAGTACATTCAATAATAATGAAAGATTAACAGACTAGAATGCTAGATGGTATGTGTGTGAGTGTGTGTGTGTGTGTGTGTATGTGTGTGTGTGTGTGTGTGTGTTTGTGTCAGTTTGTTTGTGTGTTTGTGTGTGTGTGTGTGTGTGTGTGTGTGTGTGTGTGTGTGTGTGTGTGTGTGTGTGTGTGTGTGTGGAAACGCTGGTGCAACCACTGGCAAGATGAATCAATATTACATGCATGAATTTTGATCCACCCTGAAGTCCCAGATGCAGAAGGCTGTCTTGATCCACAATATTGTTACAAGACCTGTGTTGTTCCCTCAGGACCGAACCCCTTCCAGTCCCCAAGGTAAGGGGGCCCACTAATCCGGCCCCTACACCCCTACACCCAGGCCCCTACACACCGGGGGGTGGAGGGGCCTGGTTTCGGGACCTAAAGGAATCTTCCACACAGGTTGGACTCAGCACGCAGCATGAGGTCCGGTGCTCCGTCGATGCGTTGACAATGACCCCGCATTCAACATGTTGTTTTCTGTTTATTATCGTCTGTAATGATTACTTTTTTTAAACATACTGCCCATGCAACCCCAATCGTATTGATCCTATTGATCACATTAAAACCCCTACACGTCTTCTGGTCATCTACATGTTATGTACATATTCACCGGCACACCTCAACTTCATGCATAGATATTTCATATTTATATTCTTTATTGTCCATTAGTCTCCCTTAGTCTATACCCTCCAAGATATGTATGCTATATCCCCCTATTTTTACCTCATCTGGAACGCAGCTAGTCTTTTATTTTTGACCTGGCGCTGACCCATAAGCGCTCTAGCTCGGGGTTGTGGTCGGATCCTGGGGGGTGTGGGGGGGGGGGAATTCCTGGCCCAGTGGGCCATAGCCCAGGCTTCAATCTGTTTCCCCAGCACTCATATTGCAGCCCGCACACAGGGAGGCGGCAGACTGGAACGGCTCGGGTAAACCCTGGAAACAGGAATCAATAGACACACACAATCTCGAGATCCAAAAACAGTCTTTACTAGAAAAATGGTTCTGTGTTACGGGTGATCGGTCAGGGGATCAGGCAATTAAACAGACATGGAGAAGACAAAGGTGACATCGGGTGAAACAAGCGGAAATCTAAAACCAGGAACACCACAAGAGGAAGCTGCAATGGTTGACTGGCAGACAGAGAGAGGGGGAAATACACAGACTAAAACATTAGTAAGAGGAGGATAATGAGGGACAGGGGATGGGGGGCAGATAATGAGAGAGGCGGGGAAACAAGCAAGTTATCTGACATGAGAAGAGTTGTGAGACACAAGGGATACATAGATTCTACGCTGCTGGCCTCTAGATCGTATGGCATCACTGCCATATCTGAGAGGCAAAGACTTTCCTGTAAACTAATACAAAACAGGGGAGCTGCAGTTGTAAGCACTTAAACATTTCAGTTCTAAACCGATTTTAACAATTCATTTTTCTATTTGAGGGTTTACAATCTACGTGGTGTTAAAAAAATATATATGTAAATATATTTTACATTTTATTTATAATATGATTTAATATGAATATAAAACTGACTCATTGAAATACGTTTAGAAATGTAAACATTGTAATGCTTTCTCTACAGTAAAACCTTAATTCCCTAATCATTGTTATTTTTTTACAGGAAAGTCTTGGTCTCTCAAATATGGTTATGACGTTCAAGAATTGCAGCAACGAGACATTGCAGTCAATGTCGCGTCTATGTATGTATGACTATGAGTAAAAGGTAAAACAGAAAATAATAGAATCAAAAAGCAATAAAAAACATAACCTAAGGAGCAGGGTGTGATGTCCCAGTGTGTGTGTGGTGCTTCTAAACCTCACACATTTCAACAAGGTTTAAACCTTTAATTGGAAACAGTAAATAAAATTGAGGGCTATGTTTCATTAACACATTTTCAGCAGATTAAAACAAGTACAAATTTGTCTCACTGTGAAACTGTCAGGGACATTGATAGCTTAAAATAATAAGGAGCTGGGTGAGTTTATGTTTTCACTCCCCTCTACCGCATTAAAGAAATATATAGCCTGCTAATGCTGTAATGACCTTCAGCAAACAAAGACAGGTGGAATGGATGTGTCTCATATCATGCCTAATACTACGGCCAGGGAAAATCCTAGTGGGGAGAGCTGTGGCGGCCGTTCACCGCTAGCTTACCTGAGCTAAAATAATCAGAAGTTAACAAGACAACAAAAGATAAAGAAATCCCCTTCAAAATACTGAACAATAAAATCGTCCTGAAAAAAGTAATCCTTTTAATTGCATTCCACCCACTTACTTCCCCTGGTTAACTGACAAGGTGAAACTAGCTTAAAAAAACATATGAAATGTGTGGACGCAGTTGCCAAATATCAAGTAACTATTCGCTGAGAATCTGCTGGCAAAGCATTTTTGTCATCTTTCCAATATTTATTCAGTTTTGTAAATCTTACGTTATATATAAGTAGAAAGCTCTTCTGTTGACTGGTTTTTATATGATCTTTTCTATCTACTGAAGGAGTGAGTCGTTTTAGATTCTGAAAGTAACTTTTACACAAAATAAATGTCTATAGCATACAGATTTTTATTCTTGGATTAGTCCAATTTTCCATTAAAGATTCTCTTTGAGTTCAGTTTAATTTACCATCGCTTGTAGCTGAGTAAGCAAGGGTTGGTATCTGCTTAAAAATTGACATATTGATCAGCTGGAGTAAAAATGTGGGTGAGATGAATTATGAATGAAAAGCAAGACCAATGTGTGGTGAGAGGGAAGGTATTACCGCTCAATGTTTCTATTTATTGGCTCGATCCAATCCAAATAGTTGCTATGCATGTTTTTTGACTTTTTATTCACACTTTAGAAAAAAGTCAAGAATGCAATCGCCATGCTGGTTATAATGTAATTATCCACTCAAACGGTTGGTTATTATTCAATGATACATGATAAAGTGATCGTTTTACACTACAGGTAGTTCCGACTGAGCAACCTAACAGATAGACCTTTAGACATGATCAAATGAGCATGTCAGCACACTGTGCTCGAATGTAAAATGTGTCATCACTATGAAATAACTTCACCATTGATAAACCAAAGGCCTAGATTAAAAATGCATGTTGAGTTTGCAGACATAGTAGCAAATTCTCTCCATGAAATATTAATTCTGATTGGGAAATCCCATGAACTCAATAAAGCATTCGCTCATGTTGGCTGGCTGACTACAGCAGGGGCTTTAAGTGTCTCTGTTGTAAGTCTGTTACTGAGGTTCTCCCACTGTCTGCAGTAGTAAATTGTCATTGTGTTGAATAGGAGTCTATGGACGTGTCTAATTGTTTTCCGGCTCTTAATAAGAATCAATGTGAATTGTATCTCAGTTTCCTTGGGATGCCAATAACAAAGAGGTATTCATTTGACAGTGAAAGTTGCTCCACAATTTGAATTATGTAGTTGTATTTTATGACTTTGATCACAATATTAAAGGTGCACTGTGTATAATCTTGAGGCATCCAGCAGAAAGAATGTGGAATAAATGGAATACAATATTCATAAGTATGTTATAATTAGTGTATAGTGCCGTGAATATAAAAAGCATTGTATTTTCTTTACCTTAGAATAAGCCCTTATATCTACATAGGTAGAGGGTCCTCTTCTATTCAAACCTCCATGTTTCAGACCCATGTTCCTACAGTAGCCCAGAATGGACAAACAGCTTTGGAGAGATCACATTTTAATTCAATTAAAAAAATGCTTTATTACTAAGGAGGAGTGGGTTGTGTTATTCCCATTTGTGATACTTTTTTGTTAACGTTTTGTATGAGCGTTATAATAAGCAATGTTGTAAAAAATATTTAATACCTGCCAAAGAATGGCAGATAGCAGATAAGGGGGATTATGATAAGTCGGTGTGCATCCTTTAATACATACATGTTCTGCATGTTGATAATGACCCGAAATAAAATAAAACTACACAATTGAAATGTAGTGAAGCAACATTTTTATTGAAACATATCAGGAGAACTTAGTTTGTAAAACAACATCAATTTGATATTTGCAGGCAACTGGTTGTTGGTCTTAGCAGCGATAGAGTCGGTTGATCCTCAGGATGTCATTCCGGGTCATTCCCCTTCTCTGGCCAATCCGAACACGGGAGTTTGGGATGGGGGTGATGCTGTCTCGTCCATTTATGGAGAAGGCTGTTCTGCCGTAGTGCATGATGGAGGTGTAATCGTAGGGGGTGTTCAGGTTGTTGGTGTTCTGCCTCTTGAAGTTGTAGGCATTGCGTCGATTGATGTTCCTCCAGTTGATCCTGACATACCGGTCACGGTCACTCCTGGTCTGCTCGTGGTTGAAGCCCAGAGCGTGGTTCAGCTCGTGCTGCATGATGCCGTAGTTCATGCATCCCGATCTCCTGAGAGAGAGTACCTGCCTGCCTCCTGTCCTGCCCAGAGAGGAGTAGCATCCACCTCCGCTCTGAACGCTGATGTGGTCGTACTGGTTCCGGCGGGGCACGAAGCGGATGCAGGTGGTCCGGTGGAAGGACTGCATGGCTCTCACAATTCTTGACCTCTCAGCGGAGGTGTAGGCTCTGCTCACTGTGTAGGGAATGGTCACAAGGCCATTGGAGGATTTTCTCCATAGGCAGTTGTTTCTAAAACACTTCATGGCGTTTCTGGTTGTTGGGAGAAGCAAGTCTCCCTCCAGCAGGATCTCACTGGAGCCGTTGTTGGAGATCAGAATCCTGGTGCTGATATCCATGTCCTCATTGTCTTCTAGGACATCATCTCCACTTTCTTCCCCCACCAGAGGTTGAGCCTGGGAGAGGTCTCCCTCCAGCAGGAACTCACTGGAGTCGTTGTTGGAGATCAGAATCTCTGTGTTGATATCCATATCTTCATTGTCTTCCATGACATCCACACTTTCTTCCCCCACCAGAGGTTGAGTCTGGGAGAGGTCTCCCTCCAGCAGGAACTCACTGGAGTCGTTGTTGGAGATCAGAATCTCTGTGATGATATCCATGTCCTCCTTGTCTTCTAGGACATCAGACACACTTTCTTCCCCCACCAGAGGTTGAGCCTGGCAGAGGCCCAGCAAGAGCAGAAGGAGGCTGAGACAGGTTTTCATCTTCTGGCTCTCTCTTGTTGTTTCTGGAATCTGGCAATGGAGCTTCTCTGGATGTCTGCAACGGAGAGACTCCTTCAGGTTTGTTTGTCAGTCAGATCGGACCAGAGCTTCTATACTGTGCTCTGCAGGTGTGTCTGTTGGAGGATTTAGGGTTGTGGTGCAGAATCTAAGGACTAAATAAACCTTTTAAGGGTGGACTCAAGTGACCAACCTACCTTTTCAACACTGTATGTTATTCAAAGGCTTTGAGAGGAGGGGAGGGACATTACTGAATCAATGTTTACACAAGAAAAAAAAGAATGAACTCAAATAGCATTTAAAGTTTTTAATTAACTTGATAATGCAGAATTCTACACCGCACTCTGACGTTAACATCTTTGCCGACTTGATATCACTATCCTAACTAAAGGTGTATTTTTCTACTTTTATACATTGAGGGACAAACACAAGTGTTTGGTACTGAATCAGGACTTGAAAATTATGTACCTAACTTTCAAAGAGCAATAATTATTTTTGGATATTCATACAATACATGCTTTACTCTGTTGGATTAAACATTATTTTAGCAACCCATACATATTCAAGCTCAACTATTTCATCCAATCATTGCCCAGAGTAAATTAAAGTCAGCAAGATGGATAGATGAAGCAGTGCTTTAAAGCTAGGATGGGGAATTTATTTTAGAAGCTATATTTGACATATTTGTTTAATTTGTCTTTACATCCCGACAGCAATCAATTCTTCCAATGTTTTGAAAAAAGTAAAAAGGTCTGGCACCTGTGGCTGTCGCAGATCTGCAATAAGCTGTTCCAATTGGTCGCGGGACTGTAATGGCTTACCGGTGTGTTTAGCTAACTTCACGGCTACCTGCACGCACATAGACACATAAGGGCCACTATTATTAACATCTGCCCCACCCTTGCCCTAGCGCCTCAGCTCTCTCTGAGTTGGACCCGACCACATCCAGCACGCACACATGGAATTGTTATTTTGAGTAGTACGTTCTTCAGAATCAATGTTTTTGGGTACCGACCAGGTTTATTTGTATACATTTTACACTCATTTTGTTACATTTTATTACACATACGCTGTTGAAAACTCCTGGCTACGCTACTGGGGTACACTTCAGTGATGGTTGCTTGCAGAAGGAGGCATGCATAGCCATCGTGGCAGTAATGACGGAAGAATAGCCTGGAGGGTAAAGGCCTCAACATGCTTCTGCGTGCTTTGTCCGAATTGTGTGCCATTCAATAAAGCATGTATTGCAAATAAATAAATGTCCCACAAGAATTTTTGCTGTTTGAAAGTAAAGTGCATAATTTGGAAGTCCTGATTCAGTACCAATCACTTGTCCCTCAATGTATAAATTAGAAAAGCATGCCTTTAGTTAGGATAGTGGTATAAAGTCGGTAAAAAAAAGACGTTATGTCAGTGTGTGGTGTAGAATTCTGCATTAACATGTTAATTAAAACTTAAAATGCTATTTTATTTTTCTTTATCTTTTGTAAACGTTGATTCAGTAATGTCCCTCCCCTCCTCTCAAAGCCTTTTAATAACAGACAGTGTTGAAAAGGTAGGTTGGTCGCTTGAGTCCACCCTTAAAAGGTTTATTTAGTCCTTAGATTCTGCACCACAACCCTAAATCCTCCAACAGACACACCTGCAGAGGAACATATAAAAGCTCTGGTCCGATCCGACCGACAAACAAACCTGAAGGAGTCTCTCCGTTGCAGACATCCAGAGAAGCTCCGGTGCCAGATTCCAGAAACAACCAGAGAGAGCCAGAAGATGAAGACCTGTCTCAGCCTCCTTCTGCTCTTGCTGGGCCTCTGCCAGGCTCAACCTCTGGTGGGGGAAGAAAGTGTGTCTGATGTCCTAGAAGACAAGGAGGACATGGATATCATCACAGAGATTCTGATCTCCAACAACGACTCCAGTGAGTTCCTGCTGGAGGGAGACCTCTCCCAGACTCAACCTCTGGTGGGGGAAGAAAGTGAGGCTGATGTCTTAGAAGACAATGAGGACATGGATATCAGCACCAGGATTCTGATCTCCAACAACGGCTCCAGTGAAATCCTGCTGGAGGGAGACTTGCTTCTCCCAACAACCAGAAACGCCATGAAGTGTTTTAGAAAAAACTGCCTGTGGAGAAAATCCTCCAATGGCCTTGTGACCATTCCCTACACAGTGAGCAGAGCCTACACCTCCGCGGAGAGGTCAAGGATTGTGAGCGCCATGCAGTCCTTCCACCGGACCACCTGCATCCGCTTTGTGCCCCGCCGGAACCAGTACGACCACATCAGCGTTCAGAGCGGAGGTGGATGCTACTCCTCTCTGGGCAGGACAGGAGGCAGGCAGGTACTCTCTCTCAGGAGATCGGGATGCATGAACTACGGCATCATGCAGCACGAGCTGAACCACGCTCTGGGCTTCAACCACGAGCAGACCAGGAGTGACCGTGACCGGTATGTCAGGATCAACTGGAGGAACATCAATCGACGCAATGCCTACAACTTCAAGAAGCAGAACACCAACAACCTGAACACCCCCTACGATTACACCTCCATCATGCACTACGGCAGAAGAGCCTTCTCCATAAATGGACGAGACAGCATCACCCCCATCCCAAACTCCCGTGTTCGGATTGGCCAGAGAAGGGGAATGACCCGGAATGACATCCTGAGGATCAACCGACTCTATCGCTGCTAAGACCAACAACCAGTTGCCTGCAAATATAAAATTGATGTTGTTTTTCTCCAAACTATGTTCTCCTGATATGTTTCAATAAAAATGTCACTTCACTGCAATTCATTTGTGTAGTTGTCATTTCTTATTTTATTTTGGGTGAATATCTACATGAACCTCAGTTTGTCAATACTTCCTGTTGAACAACTTTATTCAAACATCTTTGATGAAATGGACCTATTATCATTCCCAGCACAAGATGATGTTGTGCTTCTAACCACACAGACTACAAGATGATTATGTGATTATAATTACATACTAGTAGTAACAAAAACATGAATATTGTTACCATTGTTTTAAAAAGGTATCTGCATGCTAACTCAATCAAAAGGGATACGAGTGCTCATGTTGGTCCTAATCGTTGAGATTAAGACTGAATCTATGGAGGGGCGCTTATGTCCTATATATTGCTATAGGCATAATTATTTAAACCGAGCAAGACTTGTCGAAGTTGGCAAACAGCATTATAGACACACACCAGTGTAGGCTGGACAATGTCATATATTGCTGCAATGACTTCTATCACCAGAAGCTCAGCTTTAGTTGATTTATTATTATTAATATAATACTGTATATTTAACGCCCATGTGCATATAGATACCTACCACCAGGGAGCAGTGTTTACTGTGTAATGCAGTTGGTACTAAACAAGATCTGTATTATCATATCTGCGTTTGTTTCCTGCATACCCGCCTGTCCATCAAACATGCGCACACACACACCAAATTGCCCTTGCTGTTGGGCATCAGCCAAGAAGAGGCGTACATCTAGCTGAGATAAGGGCTCTAAGTGAAGTGGGCAGCTCAATATTGTTTGCCTGCCTTGCATTTTCTCTTTCTCTCGCTGCATGTGGTCTCTCTGCATTTGTGTTTGTGCATATTTGTGTTTGTGTGTGTTTGTGTGTGTGTGTCTACATGCATTCATGAGAACGTGTGGGAGAAAATAGATGTGTGTGTGTATATTCGCATGTGCGTGTGTCATCCATGTGCGCGTATGGTTCAAAAGAGATGGAGCAAGAGATTGTAAGATTGGAGGGCAAAGCAGCTGTCTCTTTGAGAGGAGACGTCTCATCTCCCCGTCTCCTGGAAGAAAGGACGGAGTGACAGAGGGAGAGGAACAGGAGAAAGTGAAGCACAGAGGAGGAGGTACTTCTACTGCAGCAGTCCCCTCCGACGGAGATGAAATAGGCAGACAGGCGCAGTGTTTAAAGTGACAGTTGGGCTGCCCTCTGATAACCTCTAAAGTGCACAACCCTTCCATAGTTACCGCCGCCTCTGAGGGATACAATCAAAGACACCAATTTCATTTATTTTTTCTGCCTTCCGATTGTTGAGACAATTGGACTTTCCTAACAGCAATCAACTCGTCGATTCCCGTCAATCCCTGACAATCATTTTGTGACAGATAAATGCCAAATTATTTCTGATTTCCAGGCTCTGGTAATAACATTGGGTATCAGTCTGTGTAATCTGAATGCCTTCACTGCCAGTAATGAGTAGTAGAGGATATCATTAGCCATGCTTATGTGAAATGGAGACTGGCCAACAGATTATATCGAGATCTAACGTCCGCCTTGTTCCTCTAACATTGTTTATCCGCCTGGCATTGCGGATGACATGCGATTCATGAGACATTCAAGATTCACTCATTCCGGGGAATTCTTAACAAACTGAAAAGCACATTATAAGTACTCGAACAACCCTTGTCTGGTGGCAGATATACACTCTCGCTGGATAATTTGGCAAACAGAGTGGCCTTTTGACTTGGCCCGAGACAGAGCGCTACCTCCTGTTAGCTTGGCAGGAAAATGAGTCCAGACGGCTTAAGAAAACAAGCATTTGATTCGATGAAAAACTCGATGTTAAGGGTATTGTTGTCCAAAGCTGCACCTTACCCATCCAATCACTACCCGTCCCAACCACATACGGCCCAACTGCTGTTGCAGTCGCTCCACCGGGGGACCAAGGAAATGTGTTTTTCTCATTTGTCAGTGTTGTCTGCCAGATGCATGACAGATAGACATGCCTTTGGTGTGGTAGGTAGTCCTCAATTGTCATCTGCCATAGAAGAACCCAACCTAAAACATCTGTTTGAAGATACCGCTCCAGGCAGAAGAACCAGCAGGAGACTTGTTTCAGCACATCAATGGCACACCTGCAACGCAATCAAGGACTCCTCGCATCACCGAAGCTAAATGTGTCATTTAACACACATCTGGAAACAAAACAGACACATTCGGAAAACAATGGATGATCACCGTCGCCTCCTGTTCGCTGGGCAGACCACGGCAGAAATCTCAAACACATTGTGGCTTTGGTTTGTTTCTCTGGGGCCGTGGACGATGAGGGGAAACACAATCACATCATCCTTGTCCATTAAGGATCAACGCCACGCAATCAGCATACGGTAAATGCCAGCAGAAAGCTGTTCCTAGGTAACCAATACCCTTCCTTTCGTTAATAAGGCCCTATTTCTGAACACCGGGGTACCTAATCGACTTTGTTGCAGCACGCCCAAAAACCACCACCAGCACACAGCCTGCCAACCCACCGCCCACCACTCCCTCCCTCCCCCTCCACAAGGCTTCATTCATATTGCACTGCTCTGCACCAGCGCAGTGGGTTTTCCTGTGTTGGTGCCATAGGTTGTGTGTGGGTGGGAGCAGAGGGTTTTTGTGTTTGTGTGGGGGGCGGGGGTGATTGTTTGTTTAGTTTTCGATTCGCACCTTGTGACCTCAATCTTCTTAGTCCCAGGTATTTCCAGTGTCCGGCGCTGGCGTAACCGTGGACAAACCCTGCTCATTTCTAGCAACTAAGTGCCTGAAACAACACATAAGGCAGCCAAGGCTACAGGCGGGAATTGCTAACCAGGGAAATGCATTGATCTTTCATGTGGAGGCTTTTTGCTTCATTAAAGAAAAGGAAACAGGGCGAAAAACCGCTGCCTGTTATACATTTTTTTTATGTTAGACCAGTGTTTCTCAACCGGGGTGCCGCGGCACCCTGGGGTGCCGTGTGGCCTCCTCAGGGGTGCCGCAGAAACATGGCTGACATTGGCTAATAACATGAAATCGAAATAAATACATAATTTTGAAAACTTTCTTCTAGCTTTAACACGTAGTTAAGTAAATTGAGGCCACACATCAGAGAAAATAGTTAAAATTAATTTTCTAACGCCGAAGCTGCAATCAGTGTTTGGGACGCAGCCTGTATGACGTCTACAAATTGGGTACTTTTGTTTACAGCGCGCGATATCAGGAGCGCGCGATATCAACTCAACACAACGCCCGTTGTGTGTGTCGCGGTTATTTTAGCAATGTATAGGTTTTTGAAAAGAAAAGCTCCAGAGACTGATCCATCTGAATCTGAGCCCTCAACATCATCCTCGAGTGGCCATTCAGTGAAGGAGACCTTCAGCAAGACCAAAGAAAAGAAAAGACAGTACGATGACAGTTACCTCACTTTCGGGTTAATCTTCACCGGCGACTCGTCATGCCCTCTACCGCTGTGCCTGCTATGTGGTATGACATTGTCCAACCAGGCCATGGTACCCAGCAAGTTGAAAAGACATCTGACGACCAATCACCCATCACATGCCAACCAAAGCAGGGACTATTTTGTTCGTTTGAAAAGTCAACATAGCAGACAGGAGCAGGTGATGTTCAAGAGTGCTAATGTCTCAAAAAATGCACTGGAGGCTAGCTACCTGGTAGCCGAAATAATAGCTAAGGCTAAAAAGCCTCACACGATCGCCGAATCAGTGATAGTGCCAGCCTGTATGGCTATTGTTAACAAAATGTTAGGGCCACAAGCAGCTAAAGAAATTGCAAAGGTGCCACTTTCGAACTCTACCATTGGAAGGCGCATTAATGACATGTCGGCAGACATTGAAGACGTGGTCTTAGAGAAAATCAGACTAAGTGGTAAATTCTCTTTACAAGTTGATGAATCAACAGACGTGAGTGGCCACGCTCAGCTTTTGGGATTTGTGAGATTTATCGATGGAGGAGAAATTCGTGATAACTTTTGATTTTGCAAGTGTTTGCCGCACAACACAACGGGAGAGGAAATATACCGTGTAACAACAGAGTACCTTGAACAGGGAGGTCTAAGTTGGAGAAATTGTAACAGCGTTTGCACCGATGGCGCTGCTGCGATGACCGGCAATGCCAAAGGTTTCATCAGCAGGATCAGAGCGCAAAACCAACATGTTCGCACCACGCATTGTTTCCTTCACAGAGAGGCACTAGTTGCCATGACTTTGCCAAAAGAACTTTCCGATGTACTGGACGGAGCAGTGGGCATAGTTAATTTCATAAAGGCACGGCCGTTGAAGTCACGTCTTTTTTCCATCCTATGTAACGAAATGGGAGCCGAGCATCAGAGCTTGTTGTTGCACACGGCTGTCCGCTGGCTTTCACGTGGAAAGGTTTTGGACAGGCTCTGAGTGTTCCTATCAGGAGAGAATTCTGCATATGCAGAGTTAATTGCAGATGCACAATGGTGCGCTAAACTCGCATACCTGGCTGATATCTTTAAGCACCTCAATGAACTTAATTCTAAAATGCAAGGTAAAGAGGAAAATCTTCTGAGCTCCTCAGACAAATTGCGTGGCTTCAAGTCAAAACTCACTCTCTGGCGCTCTTGTGTGAAACAGGGGAACGTTGCGATGTTTCCTCTGTACAACGAACATTCAAACAGCAAAAAAAATTCCGGCCTTATATCTCAGCATCTGCAAACCCTTGACGAGAGATTTAATAAGTATTTTCCAGCGGAGACCTTTGCTGGTTTTGACTGGGTCCGTGACCCTTGGAATTCGTGCGCTCTAGAGAGCGCAGCAGACCTGCCAATGCAGGCACAGGAGCAGCTGGCAGAGATGAGAGAAGATCGTACATTACGGATGCAATTTCAAGATATGGCATTGGATACATTTTGGATATCTTTGGAAAAGGAATACCCAACATTGTCAAGTAGCGCCGGTGACATACTGTTACCCTTTGCCACGACATACTTGTGTGAACTGAGCTTTTCGACCTTAACTTGCATCAAGAACAAGTACAGAGAACGCCTGAGAGCTGTGGACCAGGAGCTACGTGTGTGTCTCTCATCCATTCCTGCAAGAATAGAGCGGTTGTGTGCTTCCTCGCAGGCCCAAGTCTCTCACTGAGTGTAAGTCACACTCCTCTGTGTGTGTGTGTGTGTGTGTGTGTGTGTGTGTGTGTGTGTGTGTGTGTGGGTGTGTGTGTGTGTGTGTGTGTGTGTGTGTGTGTGTGTGTGTGTAATTTAGGATTAAAAGTTTTGTTTGATATGTAAATAGTTAGTTAAAATGTGCACTGGCCTGCTGTTATCACCTCCCTTATCTAATTTAAAACCAGTATAAATAACCATAATAAAACGATTTGTTTAATATAAAATGTGTAAAAAGTGTGTAAAAAGTGGGTGTGGGTGTGTGGATGGGTGGGTGTGTGGATGGGTGGGTGGGTGTGCGTGCGTGTTGTAGTATGCATTTGTTATGCATGTGTTATGCATATGTACATGTGTTATGCATTTGTTGGTCTTCAGAGACAGTATGTATTTGAATGTTAATCTATATTAAAAAAAAAAAAAAAAGAAAGAAAGAAAGTTTGGGGTGCCTCGAGATTTTTCATTCATGTAAAGGGTACCGTGACTGACAAAAGGTTGAGAAACACTGTGTTAGACTATCTTTGATTTATTATTGCAATTACTTAATGTGGCCATCTAACAAGTATATAAATAGACACACCCAAACACACGCACACACACACACACACACACACATACACACACACACACGCACACACACACGCACACACACACACACACACACACACACACACACACACACACAGACACACACACACACACAAAAACAAAGCCACACCTTAACACACACACACACACACACACACACACACACACACACACACACACACTAAACTAACATGCAGGTCCACAGGCACCCAGGTCCCCTACATGCTCACCATCACTGTTGGTAAGCCTGTCTGGATTGGGGAGAGAGCAGAAAGCGGGTTGTGGGGGGGGGAGTTGGGGAGAGTGTGCTGTTATGTAAATCAGCCTGAATATTGCCAACGATTCAAGGTTAGCCAAAAAGAGGCTTTATGTAGAGCCTTCCTCCTGGTCCACTGAGCCCTGGCAGGTGAGCCGGTGTGACAGCCACCCACCCTATAGGCGGCGCCTGGTGACAACCAGCCAGCCTGAGACAGAGCACGCAACCTGTACACAAGGATCCTGAAAAGACAGGCCATATGCCTCCACATATGATTATGCGTGTGTGTGTTTGTATGTGTCTTTGTGTGTGCGTGTGTGTGTGTGTGTGTGTGTGTGTGTGTGTGTGTGTCTGTGTGTCTTTGTGTATGTGTGTTTGTGTGTGTGTGTGTGTTAAGATCCTTGATCATAGTTGAAAGTTATGTGTTTGTGTTAATGTCCGTCCATGTGTTCATGTTTCCTTGCATGCTAGCCCGTTTGTATGGGTTGATTGGATGTTTAGTGGTGTAAGTGGTGGGCAAGTTTGATGTGTGGGTGTAATGCCACCTGATGGGCAGCCTGCTTTAAAAATGAATAGTGGATCACACCTTGGTGGCCTATTCCTGCACACCGGCAAGTGTTTATGTAAGTTTTGGAGTGTAGGGAGGGGACAACTTCCATGTTACTGGCTGGTTCCCCTGTGTGTGTCTGTCTGTTTGTGTATTTTTGTGTCTGTGTGTGTGTGTGTGTCTGTGTCTGTATGCATGTACCAGTGTATGTCTTTCTGTCTGTCTGTCTGTCTCTCTATCTGTCTGTCTGTCTGTCTGTCTGTCTGTCTGTCTGTCTGTCAGTCTGTCTGTCTGTCTGTCTGTGTGTGTGCACCACAGTTTGTGTCTGCATTCGTGTGTGTGTGTGTGTGTGTGTGTGTGTCTGAGTGAGTGTATGTGTGCACCAGTGTGGATGTATGTGTGTGTGTGTATGTGACAGGATGTGAGTGACAAGTGACATTATAAAAAGATAGCATGTCTCAGAGTATGAGAAAGCCAAAGAGAGGGGAGAATGACGGGGACATCGCACCATGTCTATGTGCCGGGTTGAGATAAGAACATTTTTAAAGAGTTTAATAGACATAACGGCAACAGCAATTATCCAAATCAATTTTAGCACAACTGCTAATTGGTCCTTTTATGGATGAACCCTAATTTACTGGAACAATTGTGAATGTGTGTGTGGCAGTGCGTCTTGCTTGTGTGTATGTGTGTGTGTGTGTGTGTGTGTGTGTGTGTGTGTGTGTGTGTGTGTGTGTGTGTGTGTGTGTGTGTGTGTGTGTGTGTGTGTGTGTGTGTGTGTGCATGCATATATGTGTGTGGTTCAAATTGCTCTGACATTTTGCTCTCTTGGAACGCAAACAGCCTCAGACTATTTCAGTGTAAGAGGCAGGAGGGGGAAGAAAAGGATTAACAAAGAAAATGTGACAGATTGGCAAAGAAATAAAGAAAGTGAAGAAATAAAGAGTGGAGGAAGACCAAATGAGAGAATAAAGGCGGTGCAGACGAAGGCAGAAGGGCAGATTGATTGACCCTGATAAATCCCCCTCCCCCCCACCTCCTCGCCCACCCTTCCATTTTCATCCAGTCAGTTTGGTGCAATCGGACGCCTAAAATAAGTGTATTACTCTGTTCAAAAATTCCAATAATTTCCAATAAGCCTCTGATTACCGAGGCAGCGAGTGAACTCAATCTGCCGGCAGCTCTGTGCCTAGCGGGTTATGGTCCATTAAAACACTATGAGGTCGATTTTAACCAGGTTTTTCTCCTCTCAAACGTACTTGTTAAAAACTGCAGTCAAAACGTCTCAAATGTAGACATGTTGAGTTCTCCGACGAGGCTTGTCATTACGGCCGAATCCAATTCTGCCTCACAACACGGTGCCAACAGGTCTCGGTATCAAGTGCTGCTCTGAAGAAAGACTAGTAGTTCACCAGTTGTTAAAAAATGCTGTATTTCTGAGAGTGATGATGGACCCAGGGCTTGGGCAAATTCTATTGCGCTTCCATAGCGACTGTGCAACCTTATCTCCAGCAGTTCTTCTCAATTGATTGTTCCAAACACATTGCAAAAACGTGATTACTGGTGCAGCAGACACAACATGACTGCGAACCAAAAGGAGCCATGGAGAAGTTAAGTGTACTCTCTCCAACAAATAGCTCATCTGGCACCGTGGGCTCTCTCTTTCCGTCTCGCTCTATCCCTTACTGTGGATGACATCCAACGCCCAGCCCTCAAAGCCAAACTGACCCTCCAAACTCAGACAGTGAGTCATTTCTATGCTAATAGTGTTGACAAATGCATTTAGATCTGGTCACCGTTTTGTCAAGCGGATTCAAATTGCCGAATTGAATTGAACTTTGGATTATCATATAATTGCATTTGTAGAACGGAGTGATGGGCGGTTTGGTGAGGTGGGGAAGGGTGGGGTGGGTGGGGGCGATTTGATATATGTGCATGTCAAAGGTGACACTCCTGTTAGTTGGTTGATGGAATACTGTAGCGGGTGCCGGCTCGTGCAAGAATCTCTCTTTCCATTTGAACTCCAAAACATCATAGTTTCTCGCTTTACCATACTCTTTTCATCATGAGAGTTTGGGTTTTATTTTGCTATTCTGTACCGTATGTTTGCCCTTTGTTTATTTGTGTCAATTCAAGTATCGGTTTGGATTGCGTTATTATTAATGGATGGATTGACTATATTGGTGTCGCTGCTCCTCTCCTTGCCGCTCCCCTCATTCCCTATGCCCTCAGTCGCTCTGCCCTCAGCTCTCTCCCCTCTGTCTCTCTGTCCTCCGTCCCTCTGTCTCTGTCTCTCTGTCCTCCGTCTCTCTGTCTCTCTGTCCTCAAACTCTCTGTCCTCCATCCCTCTGTCCTCCGTCTCTCTGTCCTCCATCTCTCTTTCCTCCGTCTCTCTGCTCTCTGTCCCTCTGTCCTCCGTCCCTCTGTCCTCCGTCTCTCTGTCCTCTGTCTCCCTGCTCTGTCCTCTGTCTCCCTGTCCTTCGTCTCTCTGTCCTCCGTCCCTCTGTCCTCCGTCTCTCTGTCCTCCATCTCTGTGCTCTGCCCTTCATCTCTCTGACTGTTGTGCTGCATTGAAAGGCGAGTCAGGAAGGTGCCCTCAGGGTTAAAGCACTTCTTCCTATTTGGTATTGGCTGTGTACAAACGCACAGATACACACAAGCACACATATGCAAACACACACACACACACACACACACACACACACACACACACACACACACAAACACAGGCACACACACACACATGTAAACATGAACACATATGCACACACAAAAAACACAAAACAAGTATGCATGCTCACATAGACACAGCTACACAAAATCATGCACATACACACATACACACACAAACACACACACAAAATAACCATGCATACTCACATAAACACAGCTACATATACGCATACATTCAAGCCCACACACACACACACACACACACACACACACACACACACACAAAAAAATCACTTGCTCACACAAGCCCAGCTCCACACAAACGCACACATTTTCTTTCTTCTCTTCTCTCTGCTCATCGTGAGAAAGCCTCAGCCGCTCCGCCTGTGTCAGGAGCGGATGAATATATCTGTGTCTACATTCTTAAGTATATAGCTATTGGTTGCTTCCTTCATGTATGTGCAATATATAGTGTGTTGGCGGTCAGTATCCCTCAGAATGAATACAACCCCCATAATGCCACAGTGTTGACCAGGGCAGGAACAACCTCTGGACAGCCCAATGCCCGTATGTGTCACTTTGCAGTTGTCTCCCTCCCTGACTTCTAACCCAATCAGGCAAACGCTTGATGACTGACACTTTATCACAACAGACGGGCCACCTTCAGGCCCTTAATGCCGTGACACATGGAAACATGCATGCTCACTGCTGAATCTAGACACTGGAGCCCGTTTTATGTTTTCCTTTCAATGAAAATAGACTTCATCCAGTTATTTTGGAGTGTTTTTTTTTTGTTAGAAGGACTGCAACAGACGTTCTGCCCCTGCATGAATCAGAGGCACAAAAAGAGAAAGCCTGCAGTCTCCTATGGGGAAATGGTTTGTGTGGTGCTTGAGAAGGTTTTGTGAAGGCTCACAATGTATTCTGGTGCTGGAATTCAACCAACCAATATACTCACGTCAACCAAGCAATTCTGCCGAGGCAACCTCGCTGTGTTTTCTTGTCTTAAAAGCCGGCAGTTGTTGATGTTGCGCTATATTGCAGCTCAAATTAAGTCTGAAACTAGAAGGTTTTCAGACCATTCTTTAATAATTCAAACCATATTTTACGTCTGTTTCCAGACCTTTAAAAACAGATTCCATGGCCATGGGAGGTGGTGGAAGGCTTTCAAGTGTAATGAAGAACCCTTTCTTTCTCTAACTAGACTTAAAAGCAAGCAGCGCTGGAGGTGCGCTGCCGCAGTGTGAACATATTCCACCATGTCGTAGATAATACAAGTCTGGCAATTACCGGTTTCCAATCAACACATATGCAACCTTGTGCTCGCATTGAATACTGATTTCAATGCAAACAGACAGCATCCTGTTTGTAGCAGAACACAAAAAAACAATTATAATACTGCACAAGGGTACATATATATATATATATATGTATATATATATATATATATATATGTATATTCTGACAAGGGGAGGCAGGAGAGATCAGTTTGTAATCAGCTGTATCGTTCAATCTAGTCCGCAGGAAAGAATAGACAAAGCCAAACTGCAACACACACACATACACACACACACACACACACACACACACACACACGCACATACACACAATCACACCCAGCACATCAACATATCAACAAATGAAGGCTATTAACGTCAAATCATATCTGCCTACTAGATCTGCCTAGACTCCGTCTTCTTATCTCGGAGTCGTCTCGAGTCCTTTATCACAGGGGGGAGCAGATGGGGGGGGACGGGGGGGACGGGAGGAGAGTGGGGGGGGGGGGACATGCAATCCGAGCCGATAAAGCTTGACATTATAATTTTGAAATGGAGCCCTTCTCCAAAGGCCTGCCGCCTACATATCAGTGACTTAAAAAAGATCCATGATTGAATAAGCCCATTACTTGGTTTCTAAACCAATTCAGACGGCGTGAGATTGATTCAGACATGAATAGGGGGTTTAGTCTAATGAGCTCGATAACCCGTCTCGTGTCATGGTCTCTGCTACCACACAGGGCATCCTACACATCTTCAGTTTACCCACCTCGAAAGAGAAAGAGTCCTCAGCTTAGTTTCACAATGACCCATACGCTTTTTGTTTGACTCTAATAAAGCTATCGTTGACCCTCTCATTATCATGATAATAATTATTAATAATATTAATATTATTAAGTACTATTATTACTGAAAGACACAAGCAAACCAAGTAGATATCGATTTTTAACGTTTTTTTCTCTCTCTCTCTCTCACACACTTTATCTCTTTCTCTCCCTCGCTCTAAGCTGGGTCCTCGGTGGAGATGGATGCATTTCGCACACACCATAACAAAGCCGCTCTCTCTTCTCACCACCCTCCCCTATTGCTGAGTCTCTCTCCATCTCTCTCCCACAAAAACCACACACACACACTCTCTCTGTCTCTCACTCGCTCTCTCTCACACACACACACACACACACACAAACACACTCTTTCTCTCCATCCCTCTCTCTTACACAGTTAGACTCTCTCTGTCAGTCTCTCTCTCTTTCTCTTTCTCTCTCTCTTTGCCCCCCCCCCCCCCCCCCCCCCCCCCCCCCCATCTCCATATAGCTCTCCCTCTCTCCACCAGCTCTCAATAGCCTTCATCACTGTCCTCCTCCCTTTATGTTGCGCTGCACCTGCCTCTGAGCTCATTGGCCGCGCACAGCGACTCCAAAAGTGGCGTATTTCTCCGTGATGGCTCTCCGCGGGGCGCGCGTTGTAGCCTCTGACTCGGAGCCGAGGCGTCTCCTAAATAGTATACAAAGTATGGATGGTGTGTGTGAGCTTTCTGCGCAGGAATAGACTTTTGGTCGGTTCCTAGAGCGGAGCCACCGGAGTGGTAAGAACCAAAAAGAAAACGGTCCCACCGGGACGGGGGAGCTACGTGACGGATGGTTACAATAAGAAAGAGACGCCTTTTACGCGGAATGTGAGTTTGATTTGAGGTCTTTCTGATGGAGGGATACCCAGGTTTGTATGTCAACATGGATTCTTAAAACAAGAGAAGGAGCTGGTTGGGGTCGTGGTGCTGAGGACTAAATGGTCATTCCTCGTTCACGGTCAGTGAGCGAGAGGTGCGTGCTGCCGGTCGTGTCGCCAACTGTCAACTTCCCCGTCATGAAATCGGTCCTTTTCAGCCGTTTCTTCATCCTCCTGCCCTGGGTTCTCATCGTCATCATCATGATCGATGTCGATACAAAAAGGACGTCACGCACTCCGGCCGTGGCCCGAGCGGGGAGGACCCAGCAGCAGCGGACCGCCCGCCCCGGTGCACCGGCCGGGGTCAACCGTTCCTTCATCTACGCCATCACCCCCACCTACACCCGTCCCGTGCAGAAAGCGGAGCTCACCCGCTTGACCAACGCCTTCCGCCAGGTGCCCAGCTTCCACTGGATAGTAGTGGAGGACTCGACAACGCGCACGGACATGGTGGCGCGCTTCCTCGCCCGTTCCGGTGTCCCGTACACGCATCTGAACGTCTTCACGCCCCGCCGGTTCAAGAGGACCGGGATGCCGCGCGCGACCGAGCAGAGGAACGCGGCGCTCGCGTGGCTGAGGCAGCACCGGACCCGCCGGGACGCGGGAGTGGTGTTCTTCGCGGATGACGATAACACCTACAGTTTAGAACTCTTCGAAGAGGTGGGACATTTTGTTTCTCCTCTGTTCATCACTTAGCCGTTCATTCCACCATAGGCTGTAACCTAAAGTGAAGTGAGTGTAGACCTATTCGTTACACGTGTTTTCCAGTCACCTTTCTGGAGAAACAAAATAAAACGTTTTCTTATGTTTTATTCTAGTCCCTGATTCTACTACAAAGGGCGACGTGGTTGTAATCCAGCATTATGCAGCCTTTGTATAAATTCATATTATGAGACAAGCCGAGCTACGAGCGAGTGAGCCAAGTCAACGGGATTTTTTTTATTTTCTATGCATCACAATTACATGGAGTGAGTGAGCGAATAAGTGAGAGAGTGAGTGAGGGAGTGAGTGAGTGAGAGAATGAGTGAGGAGAATGGAGATGGCCGTGGGAGCCAATGGCAGAATAAGGTGGAGTGAGAAAAAAAAAAAAGATAGATGGTAATGGTGACGCGATGCGCCGTTAGAACATCACCTGCTGTGGTGACCTTCTCTCCCGGTGATTAGGTATTGTGTAACTAATCAGCCCGGGGCGTGTGGCTGTATGTCCACACTGTGTCCCATAAACACCCTCCCTATCCCTACTCCTTCATCTCTGCATGCAATGACCGAGAACGTGAAAAGCACATCATTGTTGTATTGTGTGTGTGTGTGTGTGTGTGTGTGCGTGTGTGTGTGTGTGTGTGTGTGTGTGTGGCTGTTTGTGTATGTGCGTGCGTGTGTGTGTTTGTGTTTTTGAGCAAACATACGCGTGTGTACGTATTATTGTCTTTGTGTGGCGAGGTCGTGCAGTTAAACCCACCTTTGTATTTGCTTATGGCATGGATGCACACGTGTGTGTATGTGTGTGTGTATGCATACATGCCTGTGTGTGTGTGTAGGCATGTGTGTCCCTCTGTGTCTTTGTGTGTGTTGGCCTGTGTGCGTGCATGCTTGCCTGTGTGTGTGTCTGTGTGCATGTGTGTGTTGAGGAGGACATGGTCCTGTAGGTCCAGTGAGGTCCTATAGGTCCAGTGAGGTCCTATAGGTCCAGTGAGGTCCTATAGGTCCAGTGAGGTCCAGTGAGGTCCTATAGGTCCAGTGAGGTCCTGTAGGTCCACTGAGGTCCTATAGGTCCAGAGAGGTCCTATAGGTCCAGTGAGGTCCTATAGGTCCAGTGAGGTTCAGTGAGGTCCTATAGGTCCAGTGAGGTCCAGTGAGGTCCTATAGGTCCAGTGAGGTCCTATAGGTCAAGTGAGGTCCAGTGAGGTCCTAAAGGTCCAGTGAGGTCCTATAGGTCCAGTGAGGTCCAGTAAGGTCAGCTCTTAGCTCCACAGCGAGAGCTGAAAAGCAGGGCTCTTAGAACGGATACACACACACCCGCACGGGTGTGTGTGTATCCGCTCAAAAAGCCCTGGTGTTCCTTCAGGGAGACGAAAACGGAAGAAGGGAGAAAAAAGTGAATTACTACAACCTACATTGCCCCTTATGCCTCACACAACACAACAAAACATCAGTTTTAGAACTCTTGACATAATACACGTTGACACACGCGTCATAACAGCTCCGACAGGAGCAGTGCATGTAAATAAAAGGCTAGAAAATTGGCAGGTAAAAAAAATATATATCTCTATTTTTTTTTTTTAAGGAACATTATACATTATATCAGAGCGCTCATCAGAACAGGAAGAACCATCACGGTAATGAGCATCAGTGGCAGGTGCGTTTGCGCATACCCGTTCCAGCCAGCGCAGACATTTTGCGTCTCAGAGGACTTCACGCCCCCGCCCCGCCCCCCACCACCCACCAACCCTTTGATCAGCTGATAGCACCCAGCCTCCATCATTAGACAGCCCCCATAATAACCTGCCACACCGGTAGAAAATAAGCTGCCAGAGGAGACGGCAGCGGTGATGGGAGCCCTCCGTGTGGGCGGGCGGGCCGCGCTGACAGACAGGGACCGTCCCATTGCTTCTGCTGCGGTACACTTTTTATAATTGATAGTTAGATGGAGGTTCCCCCCCCCCCCCCCCTCCCCCTCGGTAAATGGAATAGGTTGTCACGGTGGTACGGTGCGAAGACGCGCGCCCGGACTCATGCACATACTTAGGCATGGATATTACATTGAGTCTCCCTGGCTCGCGGACAGGTTTGATTGACAGCGGAGGTACAGGGAGCGGCGGGTTCCCGCCTGCAGAGTAATGGGCCGCGTCTCGAGGCGGCAGCACCGGTCCTGTCGCCCCTCATGAAATAAACATGGCCCAGGTAGCCAACGTTTAACAAGCCTCCAGCATAAACAACACAACAACACCACAAAACGAAATCGCCCTTTTTTTTATTGGGCAGACAATGACGATGAAGCCATGTTGAATAGAAGGCACACACGCACACACACATACACATAAGCACACACACACACACACACACAGACACACACACACACACACACTAACACACACAGTACGGCCCATCACAGAGAAGCCATGTTGAATAGAAGGCACACACGCACACACACATACACATAAACACACACACACACACACACACACACACACACAGACACACACACACACTAACACACACAGTACGGCCCATCACAGAGAAGCCATGTTGAATAGAAAGCACATGCACACATGCACACACGCACACACACACATACACACACACACACACACACACACACACACAAACTCAAACACACTCACACTCAATCACTCATTCTCTGACTCACACACACACACACACACACACACACACACACACACACACACACAGTGCGGCCCGTCACAGAGTCTGTCATGCCCATTAATCTGGGGTCTGCAGTTTATTATGCAGGCAACACGTTCTGCCTCAGGTCGCCCCTGGCAGCCAACAGGGAACGGTTTGATTCTAATGAGCGTGCCTTTATGTCATGTCTATGCAGTATATGTACATTATATACATTATGTGCTTGGATGTTTCTCTTTGTACGAAAAAAAAGAGAATTTCCCCCCAATAATGCTCCCCACCGCTGGATTGACACGTCTCAGTGGTTCAGCAGCGATCTGCATGTAAAGGCGTGCAGCCTGACACCCGTCGTCGTTCAAACCAAGAGCAGTGGTAAGTCACTGCACAAACACCACTAACATGATGATTCGGCCCAAAGAGAACTCAGGGAGATGAGAGACAGAGAGAGTGAGAACACTGTGAAACAGAGGAAAAAAACAGAAGTAGCACAGTAGGCCTCATTAGCATAATTACACATTGACGCGACAGAGAGTGTGGGGAGGGAGGTGTGTGAGGGGGAGGGAGGTGTGGGGGGGGGGCGTCTCACAACGTCTGAAAGAGAATAGTGTCGTTATCGAGCTGGCGATGTCTTATTTCCTTCTAATTGACTCGCAGCAGCCCGAACATTTGCAAAACACTGATGATGACCAAGCAAGTGGGCGCGTTCATTCTCTAATTCAATCAGTCTCTAATAACCTCAATAAATGTGATCACTTTCCTTTTAATGAAGCCCTTAATACCAGAAAAAGACAACACTAGAGCGTCGGGGAATCCGATACGGCATCTCGCCTAAAATCGCTATTATTTCGTTCTGTGGGACTGCTCCGTCTCCTCCTCTCTCAATTACACTCCTCTGCTCTCCCCTCCTCCCCTCTCTCCCCCTCCCCTCCTCCCCTCTCTCCCCCTCTCCTCCTCCCCCCTCTCCTCCTCCCTTCCTCCCCTCTCTCCCCCTCTCCTCCTCCCCTCTCTCCCCCTCCCCTCCTCCCCTCTCTCCCCTTCTCCTCCTCCCCTCTCTCCCCCTCCCCATTGTGTTCTCAGGTTAAACTGCAGCAAAGTTGATCCTGAAAAAACAAAAACATTTTTTATCGATAATTACCTCCAGGAAAGGAAACGGCAGACCTTAGTTTTCCTTCCAGGAACACAACAACACAATGGCCACGCTGTTTACTATGTGCCCTTCTGTTATGTATTACTTCATAATTATAACGTAATAAGGATGTCTAGACCAGGAGTTGTAGTCAACATAGTTTTTACTGGATCTACATAACTGGGAACATTAATCAATGTGCACACATAGAACAGGCAACGCATACAACAAAAAGTAGTTCCTTCATTATGTGGGTATACCACATACATAACAATTCCTCCCTTCCAGCTTTGACCTAACCTGTAAACATCAGAAGGTAAGTACTGTGTTAGATAACTATAACTATAACAGAAATAAGACACTTAATCAATCTTCAAACAAACATCACTTGATTACAACAACAACAAAGGGGTGGTAGTCAGTCATGACTACAAATCAAGTCTCTGAGGTGCTCTGCGATTTCTCTCAGGGTAACGCCTGGGTGGAGAACCAGTGGAACTTGGTTGGCGTTCAGCAGCCCCTGTGGATTCAATGTCATCATCAAAGTCCTCTGGTGCTGTTGAAGCAACCTCCTCCGAGTCTTCACGTGTTATTGAATCCTTAGCCATGGTACTGCAAGCCGTTGCCTCCAGTAGCTGGTCAACATGCCTGCGCCAGACCATGTCAGGCCCTACACGCACGGTGTACGTCAGTGGTCCGGTCTGTGACAGAATCTCCCCCAGCTGCCATTTCTGTTTTTTACCTCTATAGTCTCTGGCAAGCACTTGGTGTCTCACACTGAAGGTTCTCAGTTGTTTTCGTGTTTGTCCACTTGTACACTGTTTTTCCAGTACATGTTTGCGAATGTCTGGCTTTAGCAAATCCAAACGCGATCTCAGGTTCCTGCCCATGAACAGCATCGCTGGTGTCTGTCCCGTTGTAGTGTGTGCTGTGTTTCGATAAGCCAGCAGGAAGTTTGCCACTTTTTGTGGTAACAACGTTCCCTCCTTCCCACTTGCTTTCATCGACTGTTTGAAATACTGTACAAAACGCTCCGCTAATCCATTTGTTGCAGGATGGTGAGGAGCTGAGGTAATGTGCTTGACACCATTCTTCCTGATGAACTTCTGGAACTCCTCCCCAGTGAATACGCTTGCATTGTCACTCACCAGTTGTTGAGGCAAACCCGTGCGTGAGAAGAGTGTTCGCAGCATGTCCACAGTTTGAGCAGATGTGGCCTGTTTCACTGTGAAGACTTCGGGCCACTTTGAGTGGGCATCCATCACAATGAGGAACATCCGATCCATAAAGGGTCCTGCATAGTCAATGTGAATACGTTGCCATGGAGTAGTGGGCCACTCCCATGAGTGGAGGGGTGCTGTCTGGGGCTGGCGCTGTATCTGCTGGCACCCACTGCAGGTCTTAGCGAGGTTTTCAATTTGGCTGTCTATGCCAGGCCACCAGACGTAGCTTCTAGCAAGGCTTTTCATCTTTACTACACCGAGATGCCCTTCGTGCAGTGACTCCAGCACTCTTGAACGCAGCTTGGGTGGCACAATGACACGTGAGCCCCACATGACACAGCCTTGACACACTGATAGCTGGTCACGACGGGTGGAGTACTCAGGTAGCAGGGGGTAGCCATGAGTTGGCCATCCATTCAACGTCAACTCATATACCTTGGATACTGAGGGATCTCTGTTGGTTTCCTTTTGTATCTGAGCTCTTGTGACCGGAAGTGATTCCAGTTGGGTCAAGTGGAACGCGTCAGCTGGATCAGTCATGTTCCCCACCGGGTGTGGCTCGTGTGGGAGGCGTGAGAGTCCATCCGCGTTTCCGTGCTCTTTTGTTCCTTTAAATTCAATGGTGTAGGTGTGAGCACCTAGAAACAGAGCCCATCGTTGCAAGCGTGCCGCTGCCATTGCTGGAACACACTTTCGAGGGTTAAATATCGACACAAGGGGTTGATGGTCCGTGATCAATGTGAAATGCTTTCCGTATAGATATTGGTTAAACTTCTTCACCCCCCCATACTAAACTCAAGCCTTCTCTGTCAATTTGGGCATAGTTGCATTCTGCAGCGTTTAGAGATCTTGATGCAAAAGCGATGGGCCGCTCCGTCCCATCAGTCATTCTGTGTGAGAGCAAAGCGCCGATACCATACGGGGAAGCATCGCAGGCAAGGCGCAGAGGGAGACTGGGGTCAAAGTGTGTCAAGACCTCCTCCGATGTGATGAGCTGTTTAGCAGTCTTAAACGCTCGTTCACAGTCTTTGGACCACTTCCATTTCTTGCCCAATTGTAGCAAACCGTGTAGAGGGTGCAACACAGTGGAGAGGTTTGGCAGAAATTTGTGGTAGTAATTGATGAGGCCCAAGAATGAGCGCATCTGGCTCACATTCTCCGGCTTTGGTGCTCTCAGAACAGCATCGATTTTGTCCTGAGATTTGTGGAGTCCATGTCTGTCAATGATGTGACCACAATACTCAATTGAGTCTTTGAAGAACTCACATTTGTCCTTGTTGGCCCTCAATCCATACTCCTCCAATCTCAACAGAACTCTTTGTAGGTTTGTCAAGTGTGTCTCATCATCAACTCCCGTGACAATGATGTCATCCAGATAGCATTGGGTTCCCGATATCCCTTGGAGTACTTGGTCCATGGCGCGTTGCCATATCGCTGGGGCACTAGATATACCAAAGACCAATCTGTTGTATTGGTAAAGGCCTTTTGTGGTATTTATCGTCAGATACTTTCGTGAAGACTCCTCCATTTCCATCTGTAAGTATGCCTGAGCAAGGTCTATCTTTGAGAAACGCTCTCCACCTGCCAGGGACGCAAATATATCATCAATGCGTGGGAGGGGATACTGGTCTGCATGCAGGACAGGATTCACTGTGACCTTGAAGTCACCGCAGATTCGTACAGCACCAGTCTTCTTGACCACGGGCACAATTGGTGTTGCCCATTCACACCAGTCGACTGAAAAGAATACCTTGATCCTCCAAGTGCTGTAGTTCCGCCTCCATCTTTGGGCGAATGGCGTAGGGCACAGGACGAGCCTTGTGGAATTTTGGTGTTGCATTTTCTTCGAGAACAACCTGTGCTTTCAGGTGCTTCAGGGTGCCTATTCCATCTTGGAAAACCTGTGCAGACTGTGTCAGTATCCGTTTTAGTCTTTCATCTGTAGTGCTTCTGTTTTCCTTTGAGGTGATCTGTATTGCCTTTATTGACTGCCAGTTGAGATGAATGCTTCTCATCCATTCACGTCCAAATAAAGGGACACCCTCACTCTGCAGCACATACAACTCCAACTTTTGCTTGTCCTTCCCATGTTTCACTTTAACTTTCAATTTTCCCATAGGAGAGATTTTCTCCCCTGTGTATGTTTTCAGCATTACTGAGGTTGGTTTCAGTTTCACCTTTGGAAATGTACTCACATAATCTTTGTGGGAGATGATTGAGAGGGCAGATCCTGTATCCAACTCCATCTTTAATTTCACTCCCTCTACCTCAGGTGTCACCCATATGATGTTACGATCTGTCTCTTTAAGAGAATGAATTTTCAGACATGACAAATCTGCATTTGAATCAGTTGAATCAGTTTCACTGACCTGATGTTTGTTGCACTGTCTACAGTCTTTATCTTTGAACCAGCACTCAGTTGGGTCATGTGAATTTTTCCCACACCGAAAACATGACTGTGTTCTGTCCTTTGGTTTAGTGTGAAATTTATTCACAGAGCATTCTCCCATATTTTTCGTTTGCAATTGAATTGCGTCTTTTGCAACAGTTTCCATTGAAACGGCGATGTCATATGCCATATCCAGTGTTAGATCTCTCTTCGTCAAAAGTCTTTTCTGTGTATTGTCATTGTCCAATCCGCATACGAGCCTGTCTCTGAGTGCATCCAAAAGTCCCGCCCCGAAGTCACAATGTTCAGCCAATCTCCGCAGCTCCGCCATATATTCAGCTATAGACTCCATCTTTAACTGATCTCTCTTATGGAATCGGAAACGTTCGGCTATGACTAGTGGCTTCGGATTCAAGTGGCATTTTAGCAAATCCACATTCTGTTGGAACGTTTTCTCAGACGGCTTATCCGGTATTGTGAGGTTACGTAGCAAATTGTATGTCTTAGCTCCCATCAGACTCAAAAGCACCGCAACCTTCTTCTCCTCCTCCACGTCATTTGCCACACAGTATTGTTCAAGTCTTTCCACATAAGCCGACCAATCTTCTACAGTACTGTCAAAACAATCCATCCGTCCAATATTCATTTTCACTTGTTTCGTTGCTCTTCACTCACTGTGAAACTTTTATCCGGTCACTTCTTCCGTAGGATACTCCGTAGCGTTTCCATAAACGCAGCCGCCATGCGGTTGGGTAAACAACGTGATCCTGACGGCCATCAAAGACACATTCAACCTGTCTTATGGAGCATTGCACCGCGGGGATACAACACGATTCTCGTCGCCAATTGTTATGTATTACTTCATAATTATAACGTAATAAGGATGTCTAGACCAGGAGTTGTAGTCAACATAGTTTTTACTGGATCTACATAACTGGGAACATTAATCAATGCGCACACATAGAACAGGCAACGCATACAACAAAAAGTAGTTCCTTCATTATGTGGGTATACCACATACATAACACCTTCCAATCTAAAGAAATGCCCCTCCATCGAATGCACAGACTTCAGTGACTCAAATGGAACCCCACTGTGACTGCTCAGCCCCGGACTGCTCGTCTCCTCTCTGCCCCTCTTGTATCCTCTCCTCTCCTCTCGTCTCGTCTCCTCTCATTGCCACTCGTCTCCTTTCCTCTCGGCCTGTCTCCTCTCATCTCTTCCCCTCGCCTCGTCGTCCCTCGCATCATCCCTGCTCTCCTTTCCTCTCTTATCCTCCCCTCCCCTCTGCTCCGCTCCCCTCGCCTTGCCAACTCTCCTTCACACCTCTCCTCCACCCCCTCCTCGCCACTCTCCTCTCCTCTCATCTCCTCTCCACCCCACTCTCCCCCCTCTCTCCTTTCCTCCCCATTCTCCTCTCCTCTCATCTCCTCTCCACCCCACTCTCCCCCCTCTCTCCTTTCCTCCCCACTCTCCTCTCCTCTCATCTCCTCTCCTCCCCACTCTCCTCTCCTCTCATCTCTTCTCCTCTCCTCCCCACTCTCCTCTCCTCTCCTCTCCTCCCCACTCTCCTCTCCTCTCCTCTCCTCTCCTCTCCTCTCCTCTCATCTCTCCTCTCCTCTCCTCCCCACTCTCCTCTCCACTTTCCCCTAATCTTTTCTCCTCTCCACTCTACTCTCTTCTTCCCACCACTCTCCCCCTCTCCCCTCTCCTCTTGTCCCCGCTTTCCTCTCCTCGCCTAGCCAATCTCCTCTCCTCGCAACCCCTCTTCCCTTCTTCCCATCACTCTCCCCCTCTCCCCTCCTCCCCACTCTCCCCTTCTCCTTTCCTCACTACTCTCCTCTCATTGCATCCCCTCTCCACTTCTTTCCACCACTCTCTCCTTCTCCTCTCTCCTCTTGTCCCCACTTGCCTCTCCTCTCCTCTCCCTCTCCCCCCTCCCCGCTCCTCTCCTTGGGATCTTCTCCCATCGATCTCCTGCTCCGGCTCCAGAGTGAATAACCGCGTGGAGGCACTGGCTTCATGCTAGCTCTGCACCTTGTTGGCCTCTGCTCTGACCTCCTGGCCCTTTCCTTTCCTTGCCCTCATCTTTCTCGCTCTCGCACATAGACCTGCGTGCACAGGCTCACACACATGCACACAAGCATGAACACAGACACACAAACACACATGCGCACAGTTGTTATTTCTCTCTATCTCGGCCATCCTTCTTCAAGATTACATCTTGTACTCTGGCCTCGCGGGGTTAATGTGAGCTCACAAATGGAGTGTGTGTTTCTGAGTGTCTGGGTGTGTGTTTGTTTGTGTGTGTGAGAGAGAGAGAGTGTGTGCGTGTTTGTCTGTGTGCAAAGGTGAGCGTAGATTTCTGAAATTTGTGTAAAAGAATAAACAAAACGTGAACACTTTGCATGCGTTTATATATCCTCACAGCCCACCTGCATGAATATGCCTATTGCATCATCATTTCACAACCCGTTTACCCTACATTGCACATGCCCCTCCCCCTTCCCTCCCCCTCCTATACTCCTATATCTCCTTGTGCTAATTTGATTCATTCATTTTCCTGCCTTTCATTAGCCTGCTCCCCGTTTCCCTCGATTTGCCACCGTCGTGCATATTAATAAGACACAGATAGAAGCACAGCCTGATTTAAATCCCATGCCTGGACTCGTGGCCAACGGGGCCTCTCCCACACAATGGTGCCTACCTCTCTGTGTAGAGGCAGGGCCGCCTCTCTGTGTAGGGCCTCCTCTCTGTGTAGAGTGAGCAATCCATGTAGAGGCAGCTCTCTATGTAGAGGCAGGGCAGCCTCTCTGTGTAGAGGCAGCTCTCTGTGTAGAGGCAGCTCTCTGTGTAGAGGCAGCTCTCTGTGTAGAGGCAGGGCAGCCTCTCTGTGTAGAGGCAGCTCTCTGTGTAGAGGCAGGGCAGCCTCTCTGTGTAGAGGCAGCTCTCTGTGTAGAGGCAGCCTCTCTGTGTAGAGGCAGCTCTCTGTGTAGAGGCAGGGCAGCCTCTCTGTGTAGAGGCAGCTCTCTGTGTAGAGGCAGCTCTCTGTGTAGAGGCAGCTCTCTGTGTAGAGGCAGGGCAGCCTCTCTGTGTAGAGGCAGCTCTCTGTGTAGAGGCAGGGCAGCCTCTCTGTGTAGAGGCAGCTCTCTGTGTAGAGGCAGGGCAGCCTCTCTGTGTAGAGGCAGGGCAGCTTCTCTGTGTAGAGGCAGCTCTCTGTGTAGAGGCAGCTCTCTGTGTAGAGGCAGGGCAGCCTCTCTGTGTAGAGGCAGCTCTCTGTGTAGAGGCAGGGCAGCCTCTCTGTGTAGAGGCAGGGCAGCTTCTCTGTGTAGAGGCAGCTCTCTGTGTAGAGGCAGCTCTCTGTGTAGAGGCAGGGCAGCCTCTCTGTGTAGAGGCAGCTCTCTGTGTAGAGGCAGGGCAGCCTCTCTGTGTAGAGGCAGCTCTCTGTGTAGAGGCAGGGCAGCCTCTATGTGTAAAGGCAGCTCTCTGTGTAGAGGCAGGGCAGCCTCTCTGTGTAGAGGCAGGGCAGCCTCTATGTGTAGAGGCAGCCCTGGCTGCCCCTGCATGACAGTGAGGACCGGAGGATGCCTATCTATCCATTAGAAAAGAAAATGGGTCAGGGTCTGAACCTCCTGGCCAGGGTCCCATGGGGATGGGGAGGGGGGAGTAGCAGAGAGTGTGGGATGGAGGCCTGAGGCAGAGAGAGAAAGAGTTCCTGAGAGGAAGACCACCTCTCCCTGTCCCTAACGCTCTCCCTTTCCCCATCTCTCTCTCTCTTTCTCTCTCTCTCTCTCTCTCTCTCTCTCTCTCTCTCTCTCTCTCTCTCTCTCTCTCTCTCTCTCTCTCTCTCTCTCTCTCTCTCTCTCTCTCTCTCTCTCTCTCTCTCTCTCTCTCAAACCAAACCAAACCAAACCAAACCAAACCAAACAACGACTTCTCCACAGGCCCAAATTCAAGTAAAATGTGCCCACTTCTCCTAAGCCTCCTGATCTCCTAAGCCCTGGGTGTGTTGTGTTAATGCATTGCGTCGACTCCAACCACACACTGTACATCCAAATGAGAGATCCTCCTGCCAAAGTACCGGCAGTCACAAGCTGCCAAAGTACCGGCAATCATAGCTGGTAGCCAGAGCCCCAGCCTATTACCCAGAGTGCAGTACTCTGACGCGACGCGGCTCAACCCTGTATTTTCCAATCTTTCCACTCGCATTGTATTTTGTTGTTGTTTTTGTTGATGTTTTATCATGCATAATGAATGCATTATTGACTGCTGCGCCGTGGCTCACTGCAATTTGTCATAACGCATCTGGGTGTCATGCACTCGGCTGCACCTGAAATCACTTTCCTCTGCGAGGCACCATGATGAATTATTTGTTATGCTTGCGTGGTGGCGTCTGCCCCGGATGAAGATATCCGCTTTGATAAAGAGCGGGAGTGGAGCTTGGGGGTCTTAAAGTGCAACGACGACTCCCCCCCCCCCCCCCCCCCGGGGATGGAGGCTACGCTCAGCGGGGCCAGGCAATGTGACACGTAGTAGTAGTAGTAGTAGTAGTAGTAGTAGTAGTTGGACTGGCAGCGTGTGAAAGCAGACAGTACAGTCGCCCCCACCAGCCTGCGTGCAGAGCAGCCGGTGAAGAGAATGAGGTCCCGGACAGCCCCGAGAGGGCAAAGGGGGTACACTGGGAATTATTAAAAGCCACTGGAACTTAGTGTGTGCGAAGAACGGATACAGAGATGGTAAGTTGTCCACCGGAGTGAGATGATATGTCATGGCAAGGCAATCCGAGTGAGGCGTTTTGTTCTTCAAAGGGGATGGGGAGACTAACTAGGCCTTCTGGGTCACAGACTCATATTGAAGGGGGGGGGACATCGCCTGTACCACTCCTACATAAAATCATTGAAAACATCATTGTATTTCATCTCCACCCCCCAAGTGATTGACCCTTTTTGTTGGATGGGAACATAGAAATCACTCCATTGTGTATTGTCAGTCAGGGCACAGTTAAATACAGAACAATTATATTCAGATGTTTTGGTGATATTTTATAGATAGTAAAGTACAGTATAGTTTGTAAAGTATAGTATGGCACACAGGACTGTACGACTGTCTTGCACACGGTGATAGAAGATGCATGGGGTTGTGATATTAGCCGGTGTTAAGTCTAACAAACGCCAATGAAAGAACAATGGATTTGAGTGGGCGATGACGGTTGTTGTTGAATTTCCACAGAAATAAAGTTTTGATCCATCAAACCATGAAATGTTCTGTATATCTTCACAAAAGCCCCCCTGGGGAGCTATAAAAGCCATCTTCAACCGCCTCAGCAGGAAAATGTATTCTCTCTTGCTACTTTTTTGTCACAAGAGTTTGAAATGAGGAGTTATCTGCGGTCTTTGGCTCGGAGCTGCAGTCACATGGGAAATGCATTTCCCATTTTTTCAAATTCCATCCTCTTCTCTCTTTCCGACTGCAGATCGTCGTATATTTTAAATATTGTCCCTCACCAGCTCAGCACATGAATTTTGACAAGGAAAGGAGTTGGCCTTGGAATTGTTTGTTGAATATTTTTGATATTTCTAGGAAAAAAAAGATTATTCTTTGCATTAATAACAGAATGTAAAAAAAACCATCCCCACAGCCTGAAAGTCCCTCAAGGAAATTACGCCACAACCTTAATTCCAATGCAAATCATCATCCCCTGCCTCAGCCTAATCCTTTACATAGGAATGTGCTTTTTCATCATCGTGAGTTCCGACATAATTAGTATTTAGTGTGCAGTGAATGTGAAAAGGCAGAGAAAGCTGTTAGGCATGTATGCTTGCACACCCACACTTATGTATGTGTGTGTGTGTGTGTGTGTGTGTGTGTGTGTGTGTGTGTGTGTGTGTGTGTGTGTGTGTGTGTGTGTGTGTGTGTGTGTGTGTGTGTGTCTCAGCTACAGTACCTCAGGAGTTCTCAGGCCAGAGGACTGGGGATCTCTCTCAGTCAGCAGATGGTTTGAGAGATACAGGGCAACTCTCTGCCAGCCGTCACTGCAAGTCATTACGTTAATTAAAGAGCAGTGAAAATATTGTTTAAAAGTGCTGACAGGAACTGCATTATCTATAAACACAGTTTAGCGGCCCCCCACAGCCCCCTGGCAACTTGATTGGAGTGACATATCTCTGTAGTAGTCATCGATCAATTAGGTCACACCAAGAGGCAACAAAGAGAATCAGCACACTCAGAGCTTTGGCATTAATAGACTCTGGTGAATCCTTCCTTTGTTTAGTAGAGAGAGAGTGTGAGAGAGTGAGAGAGAGAGAGAGACAGAGACAGAGAGACGGAGAGAGAGAGAGAGAGAGATTAACACAGAGGCTGTGTGTGTGTGTGTGTGTGTGTGTGTGTGTGTGTGTGTGTGTGTGTGTGTGCCTGTGTGTGTATGCATATGTGTTTGTGTCTATGTGTGTATGTGTGTGTGAGTGTGTTCATGCTTGTTTCTAGCACTGAGTTTTACGTGTGCTCCAGCCGTGCTCGGCCCGTGCACGGGGAAAAAAATCATTAGCAGTCAAACTCTGTCTAAACCACTAAGCCTAAGTAACGATCGCTCTCAAGGAACAGGTCTGGAAACTAGGAATACCCCCCCCCCCCCCCCCCCAACCCGTCTCCCTCTCTCTTTTTATCTGTGCTTTTCCTTTATGTTCTTCTTTTTTTCCTTTTCCGAACCAGAGAGATGGAGGTCTTTGAAAAGCGACCCGCCAGGGGGAGGGGGGGCTTTGGGACAGAGAAACAGGATTGGGGGGGGGGGGGGGGGGGGTTCAGAGTGACACGCCAGATACAGTGGGCGCCATTAAGGACTGTGGAGAGGGCTCTGTAAGATACATGGACAGAGAGGAGGCTGGTGAGAGAACGAGGAAGGATGTGCTCTCTCTAACTCTCTCTCTCTCTCTCTCTCTCTCTCTCTCTCTCTCTCTCTCTCTCTCTCTCTCTCTCTCTCTCTCTCTCTCTCTTCCTCTCTCTCTCCCTGGTCTCTAAAGGCTGTGTTTATAATGGCAGAGGCGATGATGACTTCTTAGAGGGCCAGTCTAAAGACTCCATTCCTTCCCTTTCCCACCACAATGTTCTCTGTTCTGCAAAGACCACTGTGGACCACGATGTTGTGAGGTCAACTTCATGTTTATTTAAGCGGCTCATGCATAATTTAGAACAGGTCACCTGCTCATACTAAATTTAGAGAATGCACAGTGGATGGAGATGCAAGCGCAAATGGATGGTATAGTAAAGCATCGCGACATAGTCCAGTTACAAAGATGAGGTTGGAGGTTTGAATAGAACTCCTCTGTTCTTCACTAGGTCAAACGATTCATTGAGACTATTTTGTATGCCAAATTAGGCCAATGGATTTCCAGAATGCATGCAATATTTTAATTGCAAAGTTATCTTTGCATAATCACTTTAATCACAGTGTTCTTTGAAATACGGACTAGCTGAGGCTCTCCAATTCAATTCAATTTTATTTGTAAAGCCCTTTAAAACAGGTACAGTCTCAAAGGGCTTAACAGGCCATATGTTTATGACATCCCCCTGATCCTAGCCCCTCAGAGGGCAAGAAAAAAGAACCTTAATTAGCAAGGAAGAAATCTTGAGAAGGAGCGCAGAGTGGGGATCCCTTCTTCCACGTATGATCAGGAGTGCAATTGGTGCCATAATTGACATCCATCCATCCATCCATCCCTGCATCCATACATACCACAGAGCAGAGACTGACTCTATAAAGGATAGTGCATTGCTACCGAAACGTGTGGGTATGTGGACAGCAGATAAATCCAGAAGAGGGACAGAGTAGACAAAAACAAACCAACACACAATGCACAGCAGAGCGTTGAACCTCATGCCGACGGCCGCCCGTCTGAAAGGTTCAGATGAGTGCCGATGTGGCGTGCGGTCCACACGCTGCTGCAGCAGGAAAGCGGGAGGAAAGCTTCTTCTGCGAGGGGGACCCGGGATGGTTGCTGTGACGGGGGCGTCACGGTGATGAGGGGAAGCTGGATTGTTCTGTCAGTGGGGGGGGGGGGGGGGGGGGGAACTGACTGCAGGCCGTTACTGTGAGGGATGTGGAGCCACTGTCTGAATGGATGAGGTTCAGGCTGGGGGAGGGGAAACGGGGAAGTGGATTCACATGGACATGCTAACCCTAGTGCACGCACACGCGGCACGCTCGCTCAGACAAAAAAATAGAAGCGGGCTGTTATACAAAATGGCACCATTAGAACCCGAAAGGCACTCGAGCATGTTTGTGCATGCGCAGGTACGCACGAACGCACACACGCACCCACGCGCACACACACAAAAACAACCAAAGATAGTCAGACAGTCAGATAGACAGACACACACACACACAGACACGCCATACTCACAAAACACTACACACTACATTAGTTAAACCGCAAGCACACATACATGGACAAAACCATAAAATACGCTTGACGCACAAATGTGCATCATCACCCAGAAGCACACATGCATACAGACGTGCATACACACATGAACATTTACACACAAACAAACAACAGCACACACACATGAACATTTGCACACAAAAAAACAAATGCACACAAACACACACACACACATACTCATGCTAAAGTACAAAGTAAGAAACATTCATGCCCTTCAGGGCATAGATACAGATGTCTGGTTCCCTCACAAATAAACACTCCAATATCCTTGTCCTGCCAGAATTTCTTTCAGACTACAAGTAGGACCACAGTGCCGGGTAGACAGAGGTTGGTTGGGCGACACATCGCCATTCTGACTCACCTGACGAGATGTTCAAGCCTTCGGACCCATGGTCAAAAACAAAAAGATGCTTCTTCTGTCTAGTGTCATAAACGGGTAACATAAGTTGAACAAATAAAAAAAAAAGTCCTTACTTTTAATACTTACTTTTCTAGTGAGGGTGATAATGGTGTGTTGTTGGTTTGAAGGATGCAGTTAAAGAATTGAAGCGCTCCCACTCTTACCTGGGACTTCAAGAATGTCGACCTGACTCCCCCCATAAATAACTTCCTGCCCCAAAGGTCCGACCCGGGTCACAAAGATGACTCATAACTAATACCTGCTTTCAATCACACAGCAAAATTCTGTGTGTAATATAAATCAATACAGATACAACAAGAAGAATGTGTCTTCAACAATCCTTCCACACTGCGGTTCCTCATCTCTCTCCCTCCCCTTCTCTCTCTCTCTCTCTCTCTCTCTCTCTCTCTCTCTCTCTCTCTCTCTCCCTCTCTCTCTACCTCTCTCTCTGTCACTCTTCTCCCCCACCGCCCTGCGTCTCCCTCTCATTCATCATGGCAGCGCTTCCGGCCTTGTGAGAATTCATTCACTGTGGAAATGGAAGCTATACCCGTCGCCGTCTCGCTCTGCCCTCCGTTCCCGTCGCCAGAGAGTCACCTAGCTCCGCTTTCCACAGTTGTTTAGCCTCAGATGAAATTAAAGTTTTTCATGTCCGCCATGCTGGCTGAGTGAATGACACAGGAGTTAATGCAATTTGGGCCGTTCAGTTCTGCTCCCATCACCAGAGCCTTTATTGGAGTAAAAAAAGGAAAGAAACCGTTGCTTGAATTCGGTTGGAGAGTGTATGTGACCTGTGGCCACGGGTCAGTCTGGGTTCTCTCTCTTTGAATGCTTTTTGTGACAAAGTTAATACAACTGCAATGGCTTAATGGACTACTGCTTAAAATGGTCTGGAACGAATCAACACTAACTCAACATAGCAATAACTCACTCACTCACACAATACCTCACCGTGATGACAACTCACCAATACACCAATCTTTAGAGGTACTGATCAGGGTCAAATCCTTGCATACATTCGTGGTTCATTAGCAAATTGTATTTTACTCAGTTCTTTTGCAACCAGGCTTTGGTGCGAAGGAAGATCTTGCATTGGTCTCAAAGATGTAAGTTAAAAGGATCCAAATTAGCATTGCTACTTCCGGACAAAGGGATGCTTGACAACCATTCAAAGCCCTCTCTCTGCGTCTTCTCCTCTTCAGATGCGAGGCACCAAAGCCGTGTCTGTGTGGCCGGTGGGCTTCGTGGGGGGCCGGGCCTACGAGCGGCCCATCGTGACTGGGGGGAAGGTGGTGGGCTGGTACACAGGATGGAGGCCAGACCGACCCTTTGCTACGGACATGGCCGGTAAGCCTCCCTTCTTTCAAAGTGCATCAGCAGACACACTCACACATCGTGCCTTCATCTTCCAAATGGCTATTCTGGCAGTGCTACTGCTTTGGGGGGAGGGGGGGGATTGCTAGTGCCAATGTATCCTTCTGCCCGGTGAATATCACCTGTTCTAACCATTGTGTACGTGTTCGGTAACACATGGTCTGAGAATCAAGATCACATGGGCTATAGCATGTAATTATGAAAAATCACAGATGTCATGAGATCATAATGGACCCCCAACCACTGTTTTGGGGGTGAGATGAAAGGGAGAGAGAGAGAGAGGGAAAGACAGTGAGAGAGAGAGGGAAACAGCGAGACAGCGAGAGAGCCAGCGAGAAGCACGCACGAGAGAGACATAGATAGACAAACATAGATAGACAAATTGAGACAGAGACAGACAGACAGACAGGCAGACAGACAGGCAGACAGATAGACAGACCGACAGACCGACAGACAGAAAGACAGACAGACAGACAGAAAGACAGACAGACACACGAAAGACAGACAGACAGACAGACAGACAGACAGACAGGTTGCACAAAGCTCCTTCCTTACTTCCGTTAGTTGTGTCTGCGCCTGCGTTCTCCCTGCTGGCGACGGTAATAACCCCATCAAGCATCTCCCAGGGCTGCTGGATCCGTGAGTGCATGACAAATACACTCACGGCCACGCGCACACACACACACACACACACACACACACACACACACACACACACACAGGCAGGCACCCACAGGCACAGAACGCACACTCCCACAAACAACTACTGCCAGGGCGTAGATCCCTATGCTTGTATCTGTACGGGCACTTAAACCTGATGAGCTAGCACAACATGCACTTGCGCACACACACACACACACACACACACACACTCACACATGGACACACACATACACACACACACACACACACACACACACACACACACACTCACACGGTTGCATAACACAACCCTGCCACTGGGTATAGTGTTAATTAAACTATGATAACAAGTTTTGTACTCTCCTCCACCTTCCCTCTCCTCTCTTCCCGTTCTCCTCCACTCCCCTTTCTCACTCTCTCCCTGTCTCTCACCCATAGTGTAACAGGCAGCATCTGCTAGCATCCCTTTGCCTAAACACAAATGTCACTGCTCAAAAAGCCGTTTTACGCTGCTATTAAAGACGCGTGCACGGGGAGGAAAAGTGCTAGAAAGTAATTATCAGCATGTTCTTTTTTTACAACCGCTTTATATAATTGCGCTGTCAACGTTCAATACGGGTTTGGCTGTCCGGACACTAGCTATATAATAGAAGGCAATTCCTGCCACAGCCACTTGAGAGGCAGTGAGAAAGAGACAGCCAGAAAGAGACAGCGAGCTTGAGAGAGAGAGAGAGAGCTTGAGAGAGCTTGAGAGAGAGAGAAAGAGAGAGCTTGAGAGAGAAAGCTTGAGAGAGAGAGAGAGAGAGAGAGAGAGAGATTAACACACACACACACACACACACAAACACACACACACACACACACCCCTGCCAAACAGTCACACACCTGAAGGTCATCGCCGTAGAGTACAGGTGCAGTGACAGGGTCAGTTGTGAAGGTTATGTTAAGCGTGTTTCAATATGCTATGTCATGTAAAGACATGAGAGAGACTGAGACTGAGAGAAAGAGAGGGCGAAGGCAAGAAAGAGAGCGGGAACGAAAGAAAGGGAGAACAAAAGAGAGGGAGAAAGAGAGCGAGAGAGAGCGAGAGAGAGACCGACAGGTCAGTCTCTTTAACTTTTCCCTCAACTAGTGACAGAGGGAAATCTCCCAGGTTTTGTTGCTAAAGCTGTGTGGGAACCAATAGAGTTTTATAAAAAACCGACCCAGCAGAACAGTGCTTCTGAACAGTTTTGCAGACATGTCTTTTTATCCTGGGTTAAAAATGTTTCAGCAAATTTGCTGTCAATCCTTAAAATCACCAATCTCGTGGACTGAGAAAACTTTAGATGAAACAGAAGCAAATAATGTTACGATGCTCAGAACATCCATTTACAATGTTCTAAAATGCTAAAAGAGTTTCTTACAACTTGCATCTAGAAATCCCCAGATGATTGGTATGTGGTGAGATTTTAGATTAAGTGGTATCGTGAGATTACCCGCTAGTGAAGGGGTGCTCGTCTATCTTCATGGTGTGCTGTTTTGTACGATGGTGCATGGAGAGGAAAAAACACAAAATCCCCCCTATCTGCTGCTCTTTCTCATTTACCAAGACATAATGGTGCCAGAACAATGGCTACTTACTTACTTATGTGTGTTTGTGCCTGTGTGCGTCTGTGCGTGTGTCTGTGCGAGAGTGAGAGTGCGAGTGCTAGTGTGTGTGGCTGTGTACATGAATGTGTATGCAATCTTCAAGTAGTGTGCACACACACACCATACACACACACATAAACACAATTGCTCTACCCAACCGAGAGAAAAGCAACTGCAGATAGGAACACATTTGGCACTGCAATTCTCTAACACAAACACACACACACACACACACACACACACACACACACACACACACACACACACACGCAAACACAAACTATAAAACTTATTCTGTGTACATGCACGACTGTGCACGCCCAAAGACCTCACACACACACTTTCACCACATGTTAACAATGCAATCAGGCACTCGCAGACGTGTGTCTGTGTACTCTTGTACCACTCGACACTAGCATGAAAGCACACTCTCCCTTTCACATGCGGGCTCCGAAACAGCCAGGTCTGTCCTATCTGTGTTGAAGCAGCACTTGTAGGGCCCCTTGGAGCGGTCTCCGAGATGAGGCATACAAAGCCACTTAACCCCGACTAACCCGACACTTTACACCATGTGCCGCAAAGAGAGGCCACGTTAAAGAGGCCGGGAGGGAGGGAGATGGATGGATATGTAATTCAGGAGGCAAGGGGGTAAACATCCGCATGGCACGGCACTCATAAAACGGATGATAAAGAGAACGGGGAAGGGGGTGGTTGGGGTTCATTAAATGACACCTCTCACAAGGTGTCTCCTATTGTCAGCCCTGAGTAACAGCTGCTGCAGTGTTTCTTCTCCTCCACTGGGTAAATTGACATGAACGCACACACACACACACACACACACACACACACACACACACACACACACACACACACACAAACACAAACTACTGCACACACTATGCACACAGGGACACTTCCACCAAAAATATGCAAAAAATAGGGCAAGTGGGGAAGAAATGTGGAAAGTGGAGCGGGTTGAGGCTATGTCTGGCCAGTGGGCTCCTGGGTACACAGGACTGAGATATGCAGCCGCCCCCCCCCCCCCCCACCCCCCCCCCCCCCACCCCCCCACCCCCCCACCCCCGTCAGGACTTGCAGGCGGGCCATGTGGTGTGCGTGCGGGAGAGAGGGCGGGCACGGCGTGGGGGCTAGCGGTCTCCGCAGCACACCATATGGCCGTGCTGCGTTCCCCGTACCCCCGCATGGCGTGGCGTCTCATTAGGAGGCGCCTGGACTCACAATTGCTCATGCATTTCCCAGCTCCACCTGGGCTGCATTCACCTGGCTGTAATGAGCAGCGGCAGCCCGGCGCGCTGGGAGGAACAGCAGGAGCACGGCCCTTGTTAGAGTGGTTTCAATGAAGGGAAGGTGGGCAGACCATTGGATAGATATGGTGTATATATATAAAACCTGGTTTCTCTAAAGTCGACGTGACATACTTGTTCAGAGCTGGTTTGTGCTGAACAGCTCCACCTCTGCGTCGGTCCGGTTTACGGGATTCATTTTAGGGCAAGCATGGGGGGGAATAGGGAGGCAACATTTTAATTGTGATATATTTTACAGGTATAGTTTTAATTTAATTCACAATTCATTGAGGAATATTAAATGTATACATTTACAAACAGTTCATAAGTAAAAAAATATGGGAATGCCGACATAAAATGTAAAGTAGCGCTGGGAGGAAACTCCCACGGAATTCACCTGCTGCTCACTAGTTCACCATAGCGCAGTTCTCCAAAACGGACAGAAGTAAACGCCTCAAAAACCCCTTCTGCTCCAAACACATCTGTAAACTGCAAGTGACCACATCTCTATCAAGCACGACGAGTGACGATTCTGGAGACCGTGCCGCAGAGCAAGACGACTGAAGCCCCTGATGAACAGAAGCTTAAGTTTATGGCTCAATCGCAGCCCCCCCAGCTGGCTCCGTAGCTCCATCCCGTTTGGACTGCCCCCTGCCCTACCTCAAGGTCCATCGGAAAACCTCAGCCTGAGTTATAGCTGAGTTTGTTTCCCTCTGCCGTCAATGAAAGAGCAGTTCAACTAGTCTACGTGTGTCTTTATGGTCCCAAGCTGAGCTGTACGGTAGGCAAGTGAGCTTACTTTCTCTGCTTTATTGGAATAAAACATCTTTGTAACTACAAATAATGCAACCGTAGTAGAACCATGTAAGAACGTGCCCACCCAGTGAAACAGAATCCCCCTTTGCTGAGCTCTGTATGATGCTTGCTCTGATGCAGAGATCTAGATGCAATCAAAAACCAATGCCCTTCTGCAACAGGTTGCAAGCTCAATGCTGCAACTTTGCACTGGAAATGACAGAACTGCTCTTGAGCTGCTGCTCAACTATGCAGCCAGTATGTAGCATGCAAGGCTCGTTCTCACACCTCACTAATTTATCAGACTATGCAGAAACGATTAATATGATGGTCAACGCAACAGCCGACTACATATTATTAGTATTGAGGCATGACATGGGGGAAATGACTGGTACTTTTGCTAGCTGTCTTTAGCGGACACATTAGTGGCTGCTTATGGGGGCAGCTGATGTTTGCACCTGATGTGTAAACCAGACGGTTGACATTCCAGTCCCAGAGATAATAATAAACAGGACAATCAATAGAATACCATGTGCATGTCAAATTCTCTCTGTCTCTCTCTCTCTTTCTCTCTCTCTCTCTTTCTCTCTCTCTCTCTCTCTCTCTCTTTCTCCCCCTCTTTCTCTTCTGTCGCTGTCTACCTCGCTCTGTCTCTGCTGACACACACTCTTCATGGAACAGGTGCTCTGAAGTTGCATCAAATCCCCTGAATCTGTGCAACCAGGGGAACATAGCAGTGAGAGGAAGCAGGGGAGACGGGAGGTAGGAGGCGAGGAGAGGAAGAGAGGAGTCCAAGGAGAGGAAGAGAGGAGATGAAGGGAGGAGAGCAATGGAAGAGATGAGCGGAGGATAAAGGAAGGGATGAGGAGGGGAAGGGGGAGGGAGAATGCAGGGAATGTGCTCTTATCCTGCTGACACACACATAAACGCACAAATAAGCAGACACACATACAAGCACAAACGCAGGCTTTCTGACTCACAAACACACACACACACACACACACACACACACACACACACACACACACACATAGACTACTGATGCTATTGGATGGGGAATACGGAAAGGAAAACTGATACAGCGAGACTTCCTCTTCTGAAGATTTGTAAACGACAGTGCTGGAACACAAACACACACACACACACACACACACACACACACACACACACACACACACACACAGAAAGACACACACACACCAATTGGCTGGGCACCTTGTGGATGCAAATTAACCCCCTCCCCCTTCATCACTCAGAATCAGTCGGTTATGCAGCTGCCCTCGCACGCACATGGGATCTCCTCCTTAATCATTTGCACTGACTATTCAAGCGGGAGCAACTTAGTCTCATCAAAGGCAGGCTTATTGGTTCATCTTCCATTTTTAAAGGTGTCTCTCTGCATTAGTTGACGCAATGCATCCAGAAGCACAAAGGGCAGGTTGAGGTTCATGATTCTAACCGTGTTGAAAAGATCCAATAGCCCAGAGGTGAGACGGCAAAGATCACCAAGTATGAAGTCTGCAATAACGGCAGCAATGCCTATGAAGGATAAGCTGAAAATATAATTCATATTTTATAAACATACACACACACAGACGCATACACACATGACACATCCAAGGTTAACGCAATACTCCACTTCTGTAAGTCACATTTCTCATGGCTTATTGCAAAGAAATGAATCGTCAACTGTGCACCGTGAAGGATGGAGGCTTGGTAACCACAGAGTCACCCGGGGTTGGGGCGGGCAGCCTGGTGCCACGAGGCCGGCGCCGCACAATGGATGCCAGAAGAACATTCTTTAATGAACAAGAAGTGCATCATCGCTCCGGCCCTCTTTCATTCCCGTCTCCGGGCCCCCGGGGGTTGGTCAGGGCCCGGGTTGAGGGATGTAGGCAGCCTGGGCCGTGGGTAGAGTCGTCAAGGCCTCTTCCTGTCTGCTGTACAGTACCACCCCTCTCATGGAATGGAGGCCAGCGGAGCGGTGACCCCGGCGTGATCTGCTGGAGGTTTGATTAGACGGGGGACACGTTTCGGTGACTCCAAAAGGTCTTACCAACATGCTCTCTTTTCTGTTCACCTTTAAAGATTGTTATCCGACACATTTTTTGTGTCGGATAACAATCTTTAAACAAAAAGTGGCAATTTTGCCACTTTTTGTTTGTGTGCTTTTGGCATTGAAGGGTCCCTTTCAGAGTTGAGCCCCCCCCCCCCCCCCCCCCACACACACACACCATTCCCTAGCAGTGCATCATTAACGCTGTGACCCCCTCCGTTGACCCCTGGCCGTGAGACGGAAGCAGATTAATCTGATAACAACCTTGTGGTGGGGTCTTGCCTGATATGAATTGCACAGATGTAATTAAAATTCTTCCGCACTGCGCTCTACTTTTTCTGTTTTCTTCTCGCGGCTCCAAAAGGACTCCCAGTGCATTTACAATGAGCCATTCTGCTCACCTTGCTGCTCTGCTCCTCTTCTCCCCTCCTCCTCTCCTCCCCTCCTCTTCTCCTCCTCTCCTCTCCTCCTCCCCTCCTCTCTTGGGCTGCAGGGTTTGCGGTGAACCTCCAGGTGATCCTTGGGAACCCGCGGGCCCAGTTCAAGCGGCGGGGGTCCCAGCCCGGCATGCAGGAGTCCGACTTCCTCAAGCAGATCACCAACGTCAGCGACCTGGAGCCCAAGGCCAGCAACTGCACACGGGTCAGTAGAAGGGTCCTGGTTAGTGGTGGAGGAAACACTGGTTAGTCAGTGGAATGGGTCTGATTAGTGATGGAAGAACCACTGATTAGGGGTGGAAGTACCACTGCTTAGTCAGTAGAACGGTTCTCATGAGTGGTGAAGGAACCCCTGATTGGTCAGTAGAAAGATTCTGATTAGCGGTGGAAAAATCATGGCTTAGTCAGAATCTTTTTTCGGAATCAGTGGTAGAGGAACCACTAATTGATCAGTAGAAAGATTCTGATTATTGGTTGATGAACGACTGATTGGTCAGTAGAATACTTAATGCCATGATCTCTATTTGGTGATTTTATTTAATGTTTTTACTTGTTTGAGGTTTAAAGGAATGGAATTATGGAATTTTTGAAATGGAACTATTTTCTATTCAAACTATCAAAATACAAATATGATTCTTCTGTGAAGTCTGACATTTAAAAATTAGTACAAATGCCTTGAAGGTGTACCTTAAATTTGGCATTTGGCTCTTAAAGTACTGAGTATGTCGTCCCCCCCCTGGCATCAATAACCAATTGCATGACAGAGGTATGTCACTAGTGACCTGTAGCTAGGCAACACACTTGGTTATATTACCAAGTCTGCATCTGGGGTCAAATTCAGCCGGTGGCGACACACACAGACACTAACACATTTAGCAACATCGGGGCTGTGTACGTGCATCCCAGTCTGAGGCACATACTACAGCTGCAGTCATTACAGCCCGCTGCCATGGCAACAACGCCCATACCCTTAGGCCCCTTCCCTGGATATTGACTGGAGTGACTCATGAAGAAAGATGGGGCCTGTGTCTAAACCCGGGGCCGGCATCTCACCGTCGGACAGCTACAGGCCCTCTGCAGCCCCTCGGCCCTGCCTTTGTTCCCCGGGCTGTCTGGATCGATGGGGGCCTCATCTCAGATGGCCGAAAACCTGCTGGCACTGCCGGTGTTATCAGGCTGCATCTGGGGCTGCATGGAGAGAAGAAGTCTTCCTGACGTATGGGCTCTATTATCCTCCCTTCCTATTTACAGCAATGCTCCTCCGGGCTCCCGCCGCCGTCGGATTGATGCGAATAAGGATGAGCAGGAGCTGCTGGTGGACAATGCGAGGCAATCCCTTCTCATGAGTCGCTCCCCCTTGCCTATTTCATTGACGCTCTATCGGTTTAGCCACCAGTTAAAGTAATAGTGAGGATTTGTCTTCAGGAGGTGGGTCTCAGAGGACAGGGGTAGAGGGGCTCTCCAGGCAGGCCGGACAGGTTTAGGCACGCTCAAGTCAAGCATAGAAGCAGAAGGTCGTAGTGGAGGAGTTTGCTGAGGGGGTGATATGGATCTTGGCCGGGGGGGGAGGGGTTGGGGTGGGGGGAAGCCCAGGTGAGGGGTATGTAGGCAACCCCCTCCTCCCTGCGTTCTACCAACAGTGCAGTGTTGACGCCGCCATCGCCATTACCAGCGCCATTAACTTAATAGTCGTAATAGAGGTGCCCCGGCGCCGATATTAATACCGGCTATTAACGAGCCATGACATCATCACTCACTGCCCCCAGCTTCAGAGAGAAAGGGGGTGGTGGCGAAGGGAGGGTGGGGGCGGAAGGGAGGGATGCATCTCCATTAATCACTCAGCAGCGAGCCTCTGCGTTTGGGCGAACGAGGGCAGGATGCGATATCATCGCTCATGCCTGCCGGCAAGTTGTGATGACATCATCAGCAGCAGCCACGGAAGAGAAATGACCCGATGCAGGGTTATATTCGTCCAAGAGGCTCGCTGGAGAATAGCGACTGCGAACGCCTCGCGCTCCAACCCTGAAGACATCTCCCGATGAACGGCGGTGGTGTTCACTAGATGACACGTGCTGGCTTGTGCATTTGTAAATTGGAGGGTTTTGGAGGATTTATTTTTTGAAACTGCGCTAAAGAAGACAAAGTGTAGCAAGGCTCTGGAGAAGAGCCCGTTTGAACCCTTCCAACCAGAGATTGTACAGCAGCCCTCCAAGCCTCCCCCAGGCCACTGTGACATTTGGGACAATGCGTCCCTTTCTGCAGAGCAGATACCCATCTGGAGCCTGCATGGAGAACTCTGGACGCTGACCTTGACAATGGAAGGCTCTGAGGCGGGCTACATGCATGCTGCATGCACTCGGTCACACACAAACACACACACACACATACACACACACACACGTGCACGCACGCTCATGCACAACAGTGGCAACATGCCCTAATGACGCTGGCGCCCGGCATTAATGTCAACAGACAGTAGAGACTGGAGGAGGCGGGGTGGAGTGGGGGAGGGGATGGGAGGGTGAGTGGGGTGATGTGTGTGTGGGAGGGGGATGGGGGGGAGAGAAGCTGCAGATTGAAACAGATGATGACACCGGACAAAGAGAGAGAAGGAGAGTGAGACGGAGAACGCGCGAGAGAGAGAGTCTTGGAAACAGAGAGAGAGAGAGATCGAGATCGAGATGAGGTTAAGAGATCGAGAGGCAGGGTATAAAAGGATTGACGATGGATGGAGGAGGAGGCTGATGGATGGGGACGTGGAAGAAGGACAGAGAGCCAGAAAGCAGCTTCTAAAAGCAAAGGGTGGGGGGCAAGGAATGACTTGTCAGCCTGGGGGGGGGGGGCTCACCATTCGTCTCTCCTGTATTAAAGGTTGAGTCAAGACGGACAAATCCCCCCAATCCACCACCTCCAACCTATAAGAACGCTGCGCTCCACACTCCCTCACACACACACCCATAAGACGAGGAAAACAAACATCCCGCTAATACTGGCTGCAGGGTGAGGTTCTGCTCTAAACAATAATGAATAAATAATAATACAATAATTAAACTGTCCAACGCTACATGCAAACACAGACAAAACACACACACTCACAAACAGGTGTGTTTCCCTCCCTGCACTGGGGTGTATTGTAATGCTTTAGTGAATGCTGTATTGACCTTGTTAAGATATGCAAAATGGACCAATTAGTAGCAGAGTACACAGGAAATGACACGTTCCAGCCGAAAGAGCCCAGGAAACTAAGGCAGTGTCAGGCTCACAGTTAATCATGTCTGCCCACTGGTGTTTGTGTGTGCTTCCATTGGCTGATAACATGAATATGTTTGCATAAATTAATTAAGCCCACACATAATCACTTGACAAGTATAGTCCATTGAAAAACCATTACGTTAACAATTACGCCTAATGTTAATAAACTCTTAATTAACACTTTATTATCATCTTCGCAAATCCGGAGCTAAGTTTTTTAAACCAAAATGGACAATTCAGTTGGAGCCTCCTGCAAAAATAGCAAACAGTCTAAAGCAGGGTTTTACTGGCCCTTTAATGAGTACAGATTGTTAACCAACCCAAATTGAAGGACTAAAATCGCTAAAACAAGTATGTTAAATCTAATTTCAACCCGATAATGGGAGATCCAGAGTCTCTTACCTGAGTGTTTTCATGGCTTTGTTTTGTTTTTGCCAAGCAAAGCTGTGACCAGTGTTCTGCTCTCTTAAACAGCAAATACCCAACGCTATCCATCTAGTTCTATGCTCTCTGTTTACACAAGATGTTCCAACAGCCTCTCAATTCAATAAATTACATTTAAAACAGCTTTATTGGCATGAGAAACAAACATTTACATTGCCAAAGCGGGTGAACAATAAAAAAGTAAAACAATAAATAGTAGAACTAAAGTAGTAGAGGTAAAGTTTATTATTAAAACAAAATACATATACGAATTAGATATTACACTAATATACTCAATACATTAAAAGTAAAATGTGGGATCTTTTAAAATTCCGGTATCTCGTATAAACAGATAAATTAAAGATAAACTCGACACAGTATTTGCAATATGGAGGTGTATATACGTTTGCAATAGTGCACTAATCTCTCTCTCTCTTCCAGGTGCTGGTGTGGCACACTCGCACGGAGAAGCCGCACATGGGGAACGAACCAAAGTTCAGGAAGGACACGGTGGTGATCGAGGTTTGAGCGCCCAAGCTCAGATCCCCATCTCCACAGGGAGGGGGCGGCAGGGGGCGTCACGGCAGACCCTCCTCTGGATATCGGGGATGAGACGAGCAGCACGGGACGGATACGCGTGGATTCCGGGCCCGAGCCCTGAAGCCTCAAACCGTACACTGCATATGAAATGGGATTTTTTTGGGTAATCCGCTGGAAAAAAGCGTGGGACATTCGCCCCCTCAGGGCCCAGGTCTCTCTCTCTCTCTTTCTCTCCCTGGGAGTTAGGGGTGAGACCGGGAGGGCTCTGTCTCTAGCTGGGAGGGTGAGACCAGGAGGGGTCTCTCTCCCCCTTTCTCTCAGGGAGATATTGGTGAGACTGGGAAGGCTCTCTCTCCCCTTTCTCTCTGGGAGCGATGGCTGTGACCGGGAGGGCTCTCTCTCTCTGTGGGAGTGATGGGTGAGACCGGGGGGGAGAGACACTGCATGCGACCCTGCTAAAGAGGATCAGCCTCTCCTGCTGTGAGCAGGACTTCAAAGAGAGGACGCTGCCCTGTGCTGTGGCTGTTTGCGGCTCCTTTATATCCAAGAAGATCTGGTGTTTTCTCTGTGAATTTGTTTACAGTTTGACATGTGTGCGTTATTTTGGTTAACTTATGAGGAACTGATGGGTACAACCACACACAACAGTGCTGTTTGACCCACTAGTTTCTCCTCCCTTTTTGCTTTGTTTGGTCTAATCTCACGGGTAAGCATTGTTTAGGAAAAACGTTAATAAACATTCTTTTCTTATTCTAGATTAGTTTTGGGGTTCATTGGTTTAAGGTGGATCTTAAGCAGTTCCTCACCTACCGTCGTCATCTGAGCCAAACCATAATGGAGCTGTGAACACTTCCTACAGGCCTGCAGATCTAACAAGAAGATAGACATGGAAATTACTTTGAAAGAAGAAAAAACTATCTTGGACTTGTTTGTTCTTTGACAATGAATGAAACACGTCCGGAGGTTGGACACTTTGCAAAGCCTGTTATATGAAGTCCGTCTGGCTCTGTGTATTAAAGTGGCTCTCGCTATGTGGCTGGTGGACCGGGCTGCTGTCAATAATTCAAAGCCTGTGGTCGCAACAACAAAGACACCTGGCCTGAGAAGGAGACTTCTTAGTCCTTCTCACGGGCGGGAGGATTACAGCAAGGTGGTGATGTAAGCTTTGAAAGGAATAATATCATCAGCACCTTGCAGAGCCCACAGCTTTCACAGCCAGCCCGCCAAGTGAGGCGATCAGCCTACGTATTCTCAAAGAAACGTGTCTGCATTGTCCCGTGTTGATATGTGTGTGTGCGTGTGTGTGTGTGTGTGTTTGTTTGTATATGTGTGGGAGGGATGGTGTTTCATTAAACACAAGAAAACAAAGAGGTCCAGGAGAACAACCGTTTATTCCAAATAAACATATTGTAAAACTCAGAAAACAAAAAAATAGAGACAGGAAAGACTGATGAAATGGAACCCTTACAGTTAAAACTGGTCACAATATATTACAGCAGAGATGGAGGGCGTATCACCGTTTTAATGCACAAAACCTCTTTTTACAGTACTAGGCACCAGAAAATTGTAAACATCCGAAATAAACCTGGAAGACGTTGGAATTAAATTTGTCTCTAGTTTCTGCATGTCTGTGTGTAGTTGTGTATACACACAGCTACCCCATGCTGGCTGTGTGTGGCTCTATCTGTGGCCCTGTGTGTGTGTGTGTGTGTGTGTGTGTGTGTGTGTGTGTGTGTGTGTGTGTGTGTGTGTGTGTGTGTGTGTGTGTGTGTGTGTGTGTGTGTGTGTGTGTTCATGTTTGTTTTGCTCTGGCTTCATTACGATACCTTTCAGCCACTGTTGCTCCAGTCTATTGCGCGAGCGGATTGGACAGTGATGATGTCATCAGTAGACCCGGGGCCCTTCGCCGGGGACCCATCCAGTGATTTTCATGCAGGTCCCCAAAGCAGGAAAAACGAGATTACAAATGAAGAGCCTTCAATGGGCGCCGGCATCACTGTCCAATCCACACGCTCTCCAGATGGGCTCTCAGTGATGCATGGCTCCAGACGCCACAGCTGGGCCCCTATGGGTCGTCCAGGTTTATTTGCTTGTTATTTTTGTTGTTCTCTTGCATTGCACAGAATAAAATCAGCACAGATACACATCGCAAAAAAACAACACAAACCGACCGGGCAGAGTAAAAAAAAAAGAAGAAAAACAGCAAAGCGAGTCCAGCCTAATGTATATACCCTGGATCAGACTCTCCACCGACTCTACGGCGCGGACACGAACACTCCAATACTAAAATAAATAAAAGGCATGGAGGAAAAAACATTAAAACACAAAAAAGATAACAATCCCAAACGATAAAAAAATGAAACGAAAGACGCTATGATGCAGGTAAAGCCGAACATGATCATCTTCAACATCTAGCCAACGAGGAGCTGGGGTGTAAGTGGACACAAACTAGACGGCCGACTGGCATTCTCCCGAGGGGGCTGTGGTGGAGGGATGCTCGCGCTGTGCCACTGCCTCGGGACGCACACGCCGAATAGAGGTCCTCCCCGCACCTGGGGAGGGCTTTAAATAGGTCGGGACCCACATTCATCTCATCTAGCTCCCAGTCGTTTAGAAAGACATTTCTCCTTCAGTAATAACGCTACAGGCGGTCCATGATAACTAGGGAGGGGTGGGGTGGGGGGGGGGGGGGGGGGCGCGAGAGTCCACGGTGTAGCTGCCCTGAGTTGGTTAAGGACTAGACAATCTTGTCTCCTACGTCTGAATGTTGTTTTGTGCCTTCGTGTGTTTAGTTGTTTTTAATGCCTATCGGCAGGCCGAGTCGACCTGAATCAAAGCCATTCAGGACAAACACCCTCGTTAATTAAACTTGTGTGGGGGGGGGGGGGGGGAGAGAGAAAAGGACAACACGTTAAACAAGTCAAGCGCGTAAACTGGAGGCATCTCTCTTTTACGGGTCTCCACAGACGTTCACACTGGGTTCACGTTGATACAGTACTTTAGAGACGATTATTGGCTACTAATTATTGATCAGCCTCGCGGATTAATGGGGGAGGCGGGGGTGGCTAGGGAGAGAATGAGTCGGGGATCCCAGCAATGGGAGTCGACTGACAACAGAGGGCCAACCATAAAACTAGGCATTTAAATACTATCGCGCTACTATTCACTATTTCTTCAGAGAAAGACTATATTCATGATAGGCTATAATGGATTAGTAATAGACATTGTGAGTGTGGTGTGCTCTCATAGGCAGAGGGGGTCAATCAGAGAAGCCCTATCAGAGGACACCACTAACCACGAGGGTCTGGGCTGCTCCAGCGTCTTCTAGCTTCCAGTTTGTGGATCTTTTTCTTTTATATTGGGTAGGATGTGGGCGGGGGCGGGGGGGGGGTCTTTTGTCGTCCACAACTTGGAAAAAGAAACACGGCCAGCGAAGTTCAAAGTTCGTATTGAGTACAGCAGGAGAGGAGAGCTGCTGTTTGGTCTCCAACAGGGAGAGCCCGTGTCTGCTGGAGGGGAGGGGCTCGGAATGGAGGATGAGGAGGAGAAGAAGAAGGGGTGAGACCGGCTAGACAGTGCCTCTTGTGCGTTCTTTTCATTATGCTTATTGTGTGTAGGAATTTGTGTGTGTGTGTGTGTGTATAAATATCTCTCTGCGTGTTTGTATCAATATCTGTGTGTGTGTCTGTGTATCAATCTGTGTGTGTCTTTGTATGTTTATCAATATCTGTGCGTGTGTATGAATACGTTTGCGTCCGTGTATGTCTATGATTGTGTTTCTTTGTAAGTGTCTGTGTGCGTGTGGAGAGAGAGAGACAAGGGCAGTATTAGATGGGTGGGCTGCTTCACCCCCTCAGCCCACCACCACTCCCGGGGCCACGCTTCACTTCCACAACTGGGTGCTGAGGGTCTGGCCCGAGGGCGGGGGGGCCGACCAGCCCGTCATGGGGGGCCGGCTGGCCGAAGGCCCCTGGGGCCCCCATCGCCGCGCTCCCAGCTCCGGCCCCTCCGCCTGCCGCCATGGCCCGACATCTGCTGAGTCATCTGAAGTAGGGGAGCCCACCGATGGTAGAATGAGAGAGAGAGAGAGAGAGAGAGAGAGAGAGAGAGAGAGAGAGAGAGAGAGAGAGAGAGAGAGAGAGAGAGAACGAGAGAGAGAGAGAGAGAGAGAGAGAGAGAGGAGAGAGAGAGAGAGAGAGAGACAAGAGAGAGAGAGAGAGAGACAGAGAGAGAGAGAGAGAACGAGAGAGAGCAGAGAGAGAGAGAGAGAACGAGAGAGAGAGAACGAGAGAGAGAGAGAATGAGAGAGAGAGAACGAGAGAGAGAGAAAAAGAAAAAGAGAGACAAAAATAACAAATGTGGTCAATAAAACGGGTTGGATGGCTAGTATTCATAAACAGGATTTATCATCAACGTTAAAACACGCATGGCGTTACCCTGGAGTATATATGGTGATTTCAGGTGTGGCATCGGCAGTACGGCTCGGGTCTGTCACATGTTTACGCCAAGGGAATAAATTTCACTTCACTTTACGAGGTGCAGAAGTATCCCACACATCACTCAGATCCAATTGAGGTTGTGAAAACTTCAATGAACTTCTGCTGTCTCTTATCTCCTCTATCCTTTGGAATCCATCACCATCCCACACACTGCCCAACTCCAGATGTCCTCATAACCACCACTCCCACACCTGTTCATGACAAATGTGAGCATGTGTGTGGGTTAGTGTGTGCGTGCTCCGAGTGAGCCTGTGGCTAAATAGGTTTACCGTAGCACATTTGCATGTATTAGCTAGAGACAATGACGCAAGCTTACAATTTTGCCTGCATCAACCATATTAGTGGAACATCTCAGAGCAATTTGCACGGACAGATCCACACGCACACACACACGCACACACACACAGTGTGTGTCTGGGGTGATTTATGGTCTTTCATTAACCTCCCCGTAGTTCTAAAAAAAATGGAGACAGCATTGAGTGTCGCGAACACACCAAAAAAGACACACTTGCAGGAGACAATGTGTGTGTCTGCATGTGATAGTGTGTGTGTTTGATGGACTAGGACATGCAGAGAAAGGGTTGTGTTTAAGCCATTCCAATAACCCTGCTGTGTGTGTGTGTTTGTTTGAGTGTGAGTATGAGTGTGTGTTTCTTTGAGAGAGTGAGTGTATGAGTGTGTGTGTGTGCGTTTGTGTGTGCGTGCGTGTGTGTGCCGTGCGTGTGCGTGTGTGTGTGTGCGTATGAGTGTGTGCGCATGAGTGCGTGTGGTCTGTACTCTCTTCGATTACATGCACATAAAAGGGGCACTATCACAATGCAGAGCTCCTTTCACCGACGTGCAGCAGCCGAACGGCACCTATCGCACTCTGTTCAGAATGAAAGGTAGAATCTCCATCGACCCATTTCCTCATTGAACATTCAGAGAAGCTTTAATGGTTTTACAATCTGACGGAACAGCAGAGCGGGGCAAAACTCAATTACATGACGGTGTCTATCGCTACCCGGCAACGTGAATGTTTCCCCGCCATTGTCACTTCCCCACTGTGTATTTCTGGATGCATGTCATGTGACCACGGCTCCATAAAAACGATTTTTTTTTTACTTGTTTATGTACGATGTGCTGGCAAGCCCAGGTCATGTAAGCAGCTTTTTAAGCGGGATTTTGAGAGGGATGAAATATCCATAAGCCATAATCTATGGCTTAAAATCATTATTTGCCAATTTTCCAAAATGGGGAGGATAACCTACTTTGTGGCTAGTCCTCCAATAGGAAATACTGTTATGAAACAGAAACAGAACTACTCATGTTATGTCGCACTGGGAAGTCTTATTTTCGCTGGCCAGAGGAAATTATAATCATATGAGGTCGATCCTGGAAGCTTTGAGGGAAGAATGAAAAAGAACCCAAAAAGGATTTAATATCTTTCATACATCCAAAAAAAAAAAAAATAGCCTTTGATTGCATAATTTATCGAAGTAGAGCGCTTAAAATAGATTGGCTACTTTAAAGAACATCAATCCGCAGATGAGGAAATCCCGGGGAAACAGAGAAAGAATTGACTACTAATGAACTAAAGTGACCCCCACCCCCTGTGTTTTAAATCTAACTCCGCTGATATTCAGCTAACTCAGCTGTATTCATTCGCTCTGCTGAATGCATATTTTATCTTCGTGTCTGTGTGCAGTATAGATGTGTGGTGTGTGTGTGTGTGGGGTGTGTGGTTGGTGTGTTGGGTAGTGTGGTTTGTGGGGTGTGGGGGGTGTGGTTAGTGTGTTGGGTAGTGTGGTTTGTGGGGTGTGGGGTGTGTGTGTAGTGTGGGGTGGTCTGTTGGGTGTGTGTGTGTGTGCGTTGGTTGATGCATGTCAGTGCGTTTGTGCGTGCGGTGCGTTGTGCACGTGTGTGTGCAGATGCATGTCAGTGCATGCGTGCGTGCGTATTAATGTGGGTGTGTGAGTGCTACCTGGTTCATGTTCCACTGTGCTTGCTGCTGGGGCATGGCGTACATGCCCTGACCCTGCGCCGCTCCTGGGGGCAGCATGCCCTGACCCATGGCCATGTAGCCCCCGTTGGGCACTGCCATGCCGGGCATCATGCCCGCGCCCCCGCCCATCCCACCGTTGTAGCCCTGGGCGGCGTACTGCATCTGGGGCTGGCCCATGAACATGCCTGCACGGGGAGAATGTGACGGGAAATGGACTACATTAGCATATAGCGCTTTTTAACCAGGGGCCATGTTTGCAATATCTCCGAACATTCACACACTCATTCACACATTCACACGACGTCGGCGGAGTAAACCATGGAAGCTCGTCGGTAGCAGTTGGGATTAGGTGCCTCGCTAAAGGCCACCTCGACACTCTTAATAGGAGCCAGGGATGGAACTAGCAACCTTCCCGGTACCAGGCAACCCGCTCTACCTCCAAGCTAGGTCCAAGGATCTCACAATAACAGAATCACACACACAGGCAACAAATCTGCTGGATCAATACACACGTTTATTGACTAACACACACAGGTGCACATGCTGATCTGACATGCTGGTACAACCTCAGATTTAGGACCTACCAGATCCATAGTGCTCGGTTCCATACCAATCTGTGGATTTTATTGGTGTTGTTGATGGTTTGTGTGTGTGCGTGATATTGGTAGGCAATAATGGTAGGCAAAACAAACAACACTATTGTATTCCCATTCACACAGGAGACTGATATCATAGGTATAATTCAAAACATGGCAGTGGAACACACACACACACAATCACACACACACGCACACAGTAGGCCTTAAGAGCAGTGGTTACGTCAACAAGACAACAGGCCCCCTATGAGAAAGGGATTAAGGGGGATAGAGAGGCTGACTCTCAGTGCTGTTGAATTGCATTGACCTTTCGTTTGCCTTCAGTCTCCTCCATTTGATGATGCATCCATTCCTTGAAGCGTGCCATTGTTGTTTGTAAGGGTTTGTGTGTGTGTGTGTGTGTGTGTGTGTGTGTGTGTGTGTACTGTAGTGGGTCAGTGTATGTGCACTTACCAAAGGCAACAGTATGTACGCGTGGATGCGTACATGTGAATGATGGTGGGTGTGTGAAAGGAAGAGAAACAGTACTCACCTTTGTTTCCTGTTGACCACGCATTTGTATGTGCACTCTAAGAGCAACCGCATGTGTGTGCTTTAATATATGCAGCAATGTGTGTTTCCAGAATGTACAACATTAGATAATTAATGAGCTGTTTTGCATTCCAGTGGATGGATTGTGAAGAAATACATACAATATATTGGAAGGAAAATAGACATTCATTATATATTGTAAAGAATTCTTCCCAGTGGCATTTATGTTTGATTCTGCTGCATTCTTGGCCCTGACCCTGGTTTGTGTGTATGCCTGTGTGTGTGCGTGTGAGGATGCATAATACACGTGTGTGTGTTTGTGTGTATCGTGTGTATATGTCGGTGTGTGTGTTTGTGTGTGTGTGTGCGCGCAACTCTCACACACATAAAACATGTTTGTGTGTGAGAATATGTGTGCGAGAGTGTATGAGTCACTGGATGAGTGAGGTTTAGCGTGTGCGTGTGTGCGTGTACCTTGCCCAGCAGCAGGCTGATGCTGGCTCTGTGTCGCTCCAGCCATTGAGCTGGTGGCGTACAGAGACAAGATGGAGTCCTTAGACAAAGTCTTCTTTTCTTCGGCTTTGGTGGTGGTGGTGGTGGTGGATGAAGAATTAGCAGCATCTGCCTGAACAGAGCCAGCCTTTTGCAGCGTAAGTGAGGGAGAGGGAGAGGCAGAGACATAGAGACAGAGGCCAGATGTACACATTAGAGCAATTCACATACCAGTATTTGCGTCTTTGTTAAAAACTGTACTGCACGATTGTGTTATTGTGTTGTCAAGGTTATGATTGATAGCTACAGTGTTCTAGGTTAACGTAACCTTGTAAGAGTGAGCCCTCGCATAGGCAGAAACACAACGGCTTTGATGCTAGGAGGTTTTGTCGATTAATGAGAGTCTTCGAGATAATAACATAATACAACGTTAGATGCTGACTCCCTTCGACAGCAGATAAAACCATCCACTCTGCCGACACAGCAGCACTCTCTGCCCATAGGGTCCATCAGCACCCCCAACGATTACATTACCTCATACTGTATATATTATTCAGGAAAAAATAGAATTCCTGAAATACTTCTTCAAACGCCATCGGGTTGTGCTATTCTTATTCCGCAGCGTTCCTCCATCTTTTCGTGGATTCTGAGTGCTCGCGCTTCACATCCCCACAACGTGCATTGTTTTAACGCTTCTTTAAGAAGGGAAACTATTTCATGACACAGCCTCATCCATGACGCTGCGGAGCGATGACGGGCAGGTCCCACTAACGACCCGTCTGCTGGGGACTGTCTGCCACGGTTCAGACACTGCTGCGTGATCACGGCGAGATTAGAGGCACATCAGGACACATGAGGAGGAGGGGGACCGGTGGAGAGAGGAAGAGCGATGTGCAGTGAGGAGAGGAAGACAGGGGAAATGTGCAGAGAGAGGAGAGAGAGGGAGACAAGAGGCAGTGGGAGAGGAGGAGAGCTAAACAGATACTGGCAAGTGAGACATATGGCATTAATTAGGGCAGTGCAAAGAATATTAGAGAGGAGCACACACACAAATACACACACTTTTAAAAAGCCTTTCGGGCAGACTACCATTATATCTAATGGATGGAACTGACAAAAAACCTGACTAACACCTGCTTAAAAGCTACGTGTGTGTGTACGTGTGTGTATGTGTGTGTGTGTACGTGTGTGTAAGTCAGAAAGAAGAGCTCATTGAGTGCTGTAGTGAGGGGTGAAAATAAGGGAATAAGAGGAGATTGTAAGGATTAGGACGAGCTAGGAAGACAGAAAGAGAGGAGGAGAGAGAAAGGAGATGAGGAGAGTAATAGAATAAAGGGAGACGAGAGGAAAGGCGTAAAGGATGAATGAGAAACGACGGAAGATGAGAGAAGTTGAGGGTGAATTAATGAGTGATAAAATCTGAGAGGACGGTGGCTTGTTGAATCCAAAAACGCCCCACCCTACAAACATGCACACGCACAGGGCATTGTGAGTGTCTTTCTGTCAAAACTGCTTAGCAGGCAGTGCGTGCTCACCCTCTTGTCTCTGCAGAGAGAGAGAGAGAGAGAGGCGATGAAGGACAGAGGAGGGGACAGCCTCCAACACTGCTGTAATGATAAGACACATACACACACACACACACACACACATACAGTAAGTCGCTGAGGAGGAGGTGTGGTCAGTGAGAGACGCTGTGGACAACAGGGTTTCCAGCAAACAGAAGCCAATTAAGGTAAGTAAGGCGCTTTGGTGTGGGACTGCTGAGATGTGGCAATGAGAGCGGGTTCTATTAATAGGTGCACTATAAATTAGCATAAAGAAGGCTATTTTGTGGTGTTACCCTGTGTGTGTGTGTGTCATGCATGGGACATTTCAGGAGTGACAGCGAGGGAGACAGCAGTGTGGGCGACAGTGGGTAAAAAAATAGGCGAGGGAAAAAATGGGCCATGAACTGTGTGTGTGTGTGTGTGTGTGTGTGTGTGTGTGTGTGTGTGTGTGTGAGTGTGTGTGTGTGTGTGTGTGTGTGTGTGTGTGTGTGTGTGTGTGTGTGTGTGTGTGTGTGTGTGTGGTCCACCGGTCCACCCGCTTCAGAGCCCTCACACACACACACAAAAGCCCCCCCCCCCCCCCCCCCCCCCCCCACACGGTGCATAGCCGGCGATGCGTTAGCAGGGAACCTAGCAGCACATTGTGTTTGAGAAAGGCCGACCGGATAAAACCTGCTCCCTCCTTCTGGAAGCCAGACAAAAAGCCTTCCTCCATCGTTATGCACGCACGCACACACCCACAAACACCCATGCATACGCGCACACACACACACACACACCAACCCACATCCATAAACACAAACACATACACACACCCCCACACAATCAGACACGCACACACACACACACACTCGCGCACACTATGTGCATGAACAAAGCGGCAGGGAAAGGACGATCGGGCATGCACAGACGGACAGCCAGAGACACAGACAGACACACAGACACACACGTACACACAGAGGGCTAGTGGGAAGCGATGCTGATGGCTGAGGACCGGGTCTGTGGACCAGGTTCTGGCTCACTGGCTCACTGCCCCTCCACCCCCACCCAACCATCAGTATTCATAGTCCTCTGCTACACATGCTGGCAGAACGACAAGAATGCGCGCACACACACACACATACATACATACATACATACATACATACATACATACATACATAGACGTTATGTTGAAAAGCGTGCATGTGCACACACACTCACACACATATTATTAATTCATGCCACCCATTAAAAATAAAAAGACTGCAATGAGAGGCGATATGAATGCTGTCAGCGGCGTTCTCCGTTGAAGGACCCCTGACAGCCAACACTTCACAACTGTCAACAGACTAGAGTCAAACCAAAGGCACGCCTGAATAAACAAGTGAACACTGGGCGTTTCACTAGCAGCTCTGTCTGACCACACACACACACACACACACACACACACACACACACACACACACACACACACACACACAGTATCCACATATCAATCCATGGGTATTGATCAGATTAGAAATGTTGTTGCTCTCTCACACACACACACACACACACACACACACACACACACACACACACACACACACACAATGTCCTTGATTTACATTTTTTTCATAATAACATAATTTGTCAGGGCCAGACCTATCATTGCATCAAATACGATTCTATCTTGTAATACATGTGGCTCATGACAAAAATGCCTGAGGTTTAAATAATCAATTGGCTTATCAGGGTTTCCCAGAGCTGTCCATAGGCGCCACGGCTACGCTAAATGACCGCCTATACCACCATTTACTCTCACCTCATGACGTCAGTGTGATAGTTCGTTCATGTCAGCATCGGTTTTCCATCTGACAGAAAATGTATGCCACTATGAGCTAAATATACTGTAATTGTGCTAACACGATGCACAGTAAATCAATGATACATTATGAAATCAAACAGTGGCTGGCGTCTGTGAAGATGGAGAGCTCCGTTCTGTCTGATTGTGCACGGTATTCATATCCGATCATGACAAACCCGGCATCCATAAAGACTGGCAAAGGGTTTGACTTATCACACATTTTAAATGCATGTGAATGATGCGTTTCGGCATATAGAACAAATGCAGCGCCATTCAATTTAGCAGAAAATCTGAGCACCGAGAGAATCTTTTCACCAGCGTAAGCTGTATGGTATGACAGCTGCTGTTGACACGGTTTGCATTGGACTTTTTTTTCCGGTGCGTCTCTAATGGTTTCTAAATGCTGCCAAACTTTTTTTCTCTGATCTTTCTTTTTTCTTTTCTATTTCTCCTTCTCTAGACTAATGGTATAGAATGTGCTTTACTTCGAATATCAAAGTGATTGGATAGTGCCACTGCCATTACACTAAGGGGTTGTCAGACAAACAATAAGGGCATATACTGAGAGCAAAACGCAGCAATTACACTCAGAAGACAAGCAAACCCCTTTAGAAGAAAAACATTGCATTACTTAAGGGATTTTCCTTCTAGAAGTCAAGCGATGCTGTGGTATCAACCATTCAGCACCCCCCCATCCTAGTAATGGATTGTCCTGATACACAAACATTATTTCCCGAAACTGTGATCTGACTATTTAACAAGAAGTCCACAAAATGTCTTTCTACAGAACATTCGAATAGTCGAAGATTTGAGATCCAACGTGCATCGCAACACACACTCCCCACTGATACTCCATCTGTTGCACATGTTCTAGTGTGTGTGTGTGTGTGCGTGCGTGCGTGCGTGCGGCTACTTCTTGTAAACAGAGACAAGAAGTAGCAGCACGGAGTAGAGCTTGGAAAAGAGAAGACATATCGAGGGAAAAAATAAATGAACAAGGCAAATAAAAATAAATGTCTTTCCTCTACCGAGAGTGCTGACCAACAGTGCCTTACTGACTCACTGTCTCGCTCTCGCTCTCTTTCTCTCTCTCTCTCTCTCTCTCTCTCTCATATTCCTCCACCTCATCCATTTCCCTGCATCCATCTGGCATTTTGGTATGCCATCCTTCTCTCTCCGCTCTGGCCGGGCGATAATCCCAGTGTTGACACCATCTATTTCTCATTTCAGTAAAGCTTGAGAGAAGAGACACAGCTTTGGGGTATTACCACATAAAGATAAATAAATCAAAAAAAAAAGAAAACACTTAATTTTTAACTGCACACAGTTGGATTCTGCAAAACTGGATTACGAAATAATGCAGGTATGAGGATATATAGATCCTCCCACACATATTCCCCATCGTGCTAATCCATACTCTCACAAGGACCGGCCCTACCGGCTACATCCGACTGCCGGTAGCGATGCCAAAACACCCCATAACAAAACGCTGTTACATCACGCCCTGCAGCAAGCCCATCAGAGATTGCAGCAATCAGAAGTTGCTGGCAGAAAGAAAATATGTGTTTAAGGTCTAGAAAGAGTTTAGCGTGATTATAGGGTGGAAAGGCCAGGTGAGGAAAATGGGGCCGAGTGAGACGGAGAGGCGAGGCGATGGCGAGAAGTAGAGGGAGCGGAGAGAGAGATTTGTATAATGGACTACAGCGGGCCTGAGAGTAGAAAGTCAAGGGGATAACACTAATCCTAACTCCCTACAAGGCCATAATCACATTTTTTGTATAATTGACATATTTGGAGATAGGGAAATCCCCCCCACCACCCCCACCCAAGAATCCTATTTAATGGGCAGTGGAGCTCAGTACAGCCAGCAGTAACGCCCCTCGTTAACCACACACTGTGCTAATCACCAACGCATAGAGCAACACGGCCTCTCCAGAATCTATAATTGGGCCCCGCATTTGTGTATATTAATTGAATGCTCATTGCTGCACTGATGACGTCAACACTTCCAGGTTTATCGCTAAAAATACATCCGACGATGTGATAACCAAACATGGTGGCCCCACTTCCTGTATTTTAACAAGACAACCACCAGACAAGTGTCTCTCTCTAGAAAGGATTTCAATGGTGTATTGTAGTGGCTCGTCTGGGCCATCACATGAATTGGTCTAGAAATGGCTCTCACCTGTTTGTTTAGCAGCTCAGTGCTAAAGGTGGCGAGCAAGGTGTGCAGTTATGTTCGGAGGAGAGGGGTATTTGCCCACAAGGGAGTGGAAGGACACATGAGGATGGAGGGGCAAGGGTTTTGAAGGTGAGGCAAGGTTACTGGACTGGTTATGGAGGCAGACTAGAGGGATGGGGATGTGCAGAGACGGCATAGTGTGAATGAGAACCCTGGCACCGAAACATCAGTTTGAACATCGAGTGGGCGGGGGTGAATAGATGGTGTTTGGCACGGCGGTAAAGCAGCTTGTTGTCTGCGGTCATCAGTGATCAGGGGTGATCCGACTCCATCAGTTAGCATCACACAGGTTTGGCTCCCTGTCTTTAGCACACACACTCAGACACGCAGACGCAAACACATACCCATGGTAATAAAAGCAAGTCGTTTCGTCCAGGAAAAGCCTACACACCAACACGCCCTCTCTAATCTGCCCGTGACATGTATTCTCATTACTCAATTTGTCTGACGCCTCTCTCTCTCTCACTCGCCCGTTTCACACGCAGCTCTCTCAGTTCTTACTTTCTTTTCTCTCCTTCACCGTCTCTCCTGCCCATGCCCCCCGCCGCCCCCACTCCAACACACTCTGCACTCATTATCTCAATCCTGCACTTGGTTTTCCCGTTGGTTTCCCCCGTCCTCACTCCACCTTCCTTCAATGTGCGTTATTGTCGCAGCTCCTCCCCTGCAACATTTAATAAGCAACAGGAGTTGAATGCAGAAAGGCAATCCCGTCCCAGACCCTGCAGGTTTTATTCAGATCAACTGTTTGTGAGTAGCCTCCGATATTTCATTTCCATTTTCTTAACTCGCCGTGGTCGTTTCTATTGCTCTTCCATGTCTTGGAAAGGACATTGGCGAAATTAGTTTCACCGCGTTCACAGGTGACAGGAGACGGCCAACACTGCCTTCTCATTAGCATGCCTCTGCCTATTGTGTGAGCGTGTAGGTGTGTTGCTACTTGTGTGTGTGTGTGTACGTGTATGTGTATGGGTACGTTTGCCTCCCTGAGTCTCCACAGACTCCCAGCGTTGCAGCCTGCCTGTGGTGATAAGCAGATGATGAAAGCCGTTGGTGGCTCGGTTCTGTTGGCCTGGGTGACAATTTTGTGTGTGTGTGCGTGTTGGGGTGCGTGAGTGTAAGTGTGTGTGTTGAAGGTGAGTGTGTCCTGTATGATTGTGTCTGTGTTGAAATGTGTGTGTAGAAGTTAGCTTAGTGTTTCTTTTGCCTGATGTTATTTTTTTGCCTCATCCAAAAACTTGGGGTGGGCGACGGCACTGCTACCTGATTGGACTGTGCGTTGCCAGAAGAGGGCAGGGGGTTGGACACCATTGGTCCAAAGATGTCCAGGTCATCGCTGATTGGTGCACTGCCACTAGTAGCACTCACACCACCAGTTCCCGATCCAGCGGAATTCTCAGGTGCATCTGAGATGGGAGAGACAGACAGACAGACAGACAGACAGACAGACAGACAGACAGACAGACAGACAGACAGACAGACAGACAGACAGACAGACAGACAGACAGACAGACAGAGAGAGAGAGAGACACACACAGACAGAGAGACCGAAAGAGACAGAGAAAGAGGGAGACAGAGAATGGCAAATTGAAAAGTCTTATTAAGATTAAGATGAAATATAATACATGTGGAAAGAAATGAATCATGGAAGTGGGTACTTTATTGGGAGGCTTAAGAGGACTTGCACAGCCATAGTCATTACAGCGTTTTCTCTATTAACATGTACATACCAATAGTTGTGACCACTACAGCTCATTCAAATCACCTACAGGCATTCTTTGCATAAAAACACATTTGACATTTCAATGCAAAGTTCACAATGTCCTTTTGCTTTCAGCATTGCTTTTCATGCTTCCTCTGAGCGTACCAAATGATACAGCTCAAACCTCTGCATTGTACTCGTGGAGCTCCTAATGATGGCAGTCATTGGTAACCGAGGCAAACGTAACGGGATGCCATGAACCCTTCCTTTAATGAACGCCCGGGTCGCCGGGGTCTCACCACGAGGCTGGCATTGATATTATTCCGTTTGCACTGTGAAGGCTACAGAGCCGGCCAATGAGGTGTTCATGTACCTAGACCCATTCATTTTTAATCAGATCATTCCAAAACATGCCAGGGCAATTCACCGCTTCGGTCACCTAATTAACACATTGTAGTATTCCTCAGAATATAATGAATGCCTTTACAGCCCTGATTGTACACCTACGGAATTTATTTCTGGCCGCAGAAAGAAACATTGTAGAACATTTTCTATTAATGCTTGACTGCTACTAGCTGACTGAAAAACAAGCCTTGACCATAATAAAATGATGACTAGATAACTCTCAATCACATCCTCTTTTTCCAGAGCTAATTCATCAGCACTACGCAGCAGCATACATCTTCAAATCAGCAAATGAAATGTTTTTTGGACCTATGTTGCAGTGCTCCAAGACCAAATGAATGTTGACTTACATGTCACAGCATTTGTGCACATTAAAGCACAACCGCTCAACCTAAACCTAGTAACGCTGCGTGAATGTTAAGCATTGTCGGATACAGGGAAAAGCATACATTTTACAGCGATGACCATAAAGTCTGGTCTTTGGTGCGATCAATCTATCATCAAACGTGTTTCGCTTTGTTTCAACATCTGACATGTTTTACATAAATGCTGCTATTGCATCTATGTATCTCCGACAAGACACCCTAAATCTGCCTGTTTATGGATCAATATCAGATGACAATAATAAACCTGAATGTATGCGTGTGTCAGAATAGATTAACAATTTGAACTGTGTGGTTTATGGCTTGGTGTTACGCGTGGGGGATGCATGTGCTGAAGTGTTATGCTGCTATTGTTCTCAGTCTCCCTTGTAAGACGCTAAGGATGGTAACGTCTGCTAAATGAATATGTGTAAAATTTATAGTATATGTGAATTGCAAAGGAGTCTTACAGAGTAAGAGTGTATAACAGAGTACGGGTGTGTGTTAGAAAACATGCTTACAGAGCGTGACCCTTATAGCTGATACTATACCTTCCTGTACCGACACTACTATGGAAATTTCAGACATATAATCCTCCTAAGTGATTCACAGGAAACTCTTCCTACTCTGAATCAATGCAACAATTATGAATGTAAGATGAGTCGATATCTTCCCCTACCCAACCCCTCACACCACACCATTGTACATGTCAATCAGACATTCATAACTTAACATTTTGATCTGTATGTACATTTGTCGTGTCTGCAGTTCTATGTGTCTGCCCAACGCCAATTAAGGTACAAAGATCCTCTTGACTTTAAGTTAAGTTTGCTTTTTTACTGAAAAGCTAACCTTGAACAGAGCTGATTGCTGGGAGTCTCAACAGAAGTGATGAATGGGAGCTGATTTTATAAGGTCTGAGGTTAATTGGATGCAATTCTGATCAGATCAAGTGGTTTAAAAAAGTAATGTTTTTGCCATATGAGAAAAATAGTGAGGCAATGCACAGAAATCTCTCCATCTCACAGCAGCCGCTACAATTTTACCACAGATTACCTGAGGAGTGTATTCATGCACCATTATCTATAACAGTGTTTGACTGCTTCGGAAGGTAGAACTTTGAATTTCCCTGTCTGCGGCGCGACAGCATATCTCCCTGCAACTACCTAGAGGAGACTCTGAAGGTAAGGGATGATGAACTCAGTGAGGATAAGAAAATATAGAGAGCACAGAAGGACAGGCTTAGGGTGTACAGTGGTCAGAGAGCTTGACAGAAGTACATGGAGGTGCAAGAGCGAAGTGTAATAGCAGATAAAAGGAAACCAGTGAGGGTGACAGAGACAAAAATAAGGGTGTCGATGAATGAGACGGGGCATGTGTGGTGTGTGTGTGTGTGTTCAACAGGGGTTATTTATATAACCACAGTAATGAAGCATCCATAATTTAGCCTTTTTAAAGTGCAAACAGCACTGGGCCTCCTTAGGCAGACAAGCACACGATAGGGGGGGGGGGGGGGGGGGGGAGGAAGAGAAAGAGAGAAAGAGCGAGCGAGCAAGAGAGCGAAGGAGCGAGCGAGAGGGCGAAAGAGCAAGAAAAGCCGAGAGATCCCTCTCTTTCTTTAAATATTATTTAAAGAAAAATGACATGGAGAAAGACAGAACAAGACAGAGAGAGAGAGACATGGTCAAACCGAAAGAAAGACAGAGAGCGAGACAGAGAGAGAGAGGGCATGAAGGAACATGACAGAAGATTCTGAAACCCCAGGGCTGGCGCCAACGGGTGCCGACCAGAACCAGTGTTTGACTGTGAATAAAAAAAAAAACGGGTTGCACCAAACTAACAGATGAACTCCAAGGTCAGCCGAATCACCCCCCCAGTCGCTCACCCCAATTAACCATAGCTGTAGCGCTAAACCACGTGAGAATACGGCCCCGTGATCGCCTCCTCCGTCCTTGCTACCACGGAGGCTGTTGGCCCTTGCCTGGTAGCCCCGGCCTCCCACCACGTCTCCGCACAGGACGGCTGCCTGAACCCCCTCGGGGTCTCGCCATGGTAACAGGCCCCGCACTGCGGAGCAGGGGGCCAGTGGATCCAACCCAAAGTGTCAGTTCCTTTTAAACGATCACAAAAGACCACCAACCTGAAGCCCAGCGCCCCCTCTGGTGATATGAAGCTCTTGCAGTAGTTGCTTCTGATTGGCCAGCTGAATTTATTTTTTTATTATATTCCAAGGCATTTAGCAGATGCTTTTGTCCAAAGGGACTTGCAACCATTCACACAGCGACAGCGGGGTCAACCACTCACGGCGACAGCCAGCTCGTCGGGAGCAGTTAGGGTTAGATGTCTTGCTCAGGGACACCTCGACACTCAGCTAATAGGAGCCGGGGATCGAACTAGCAACCTTTCGGTTAAAAGTCAACCCGCTCTACCTCCTGAGAGTACTGAATACTGAATGCCATGAGAGCAATGTTAAGATAGACCACCTAGTATGTGTTGTGTTTGGTGCTGCTGTCCCCCCGAGTTCGATGCAAGTGTTTGGTGACAATTTCCTGGCATCTTTTTTCTGTGTTTATTATTTGCACACATTCAAGATGGAATACGTTTAAAGAGTCATGCTATGTCTTTTAAATGTATTTCGGGATCGGCACTCATCTCCCGAGTAAAATCCTAATAATGTTTCATGTGAATCTGGAAGTTAAAGTTACGCTCCGAAGAAACTTAAGAATTGTGGTCTATTTGCACATCACAATGTAGGGCTCTGGCCAGGGAACTGTAATGCATGTCTTGTTTGACTTATTAATCACTAATGTTAATGTAATGCTATTAATAAATAAAACTAGGATATGTAAATCTTCTTGATCTAAAAGGCATTGTGGATGTTGAGACAAGTATCACAGCCAAGAGGCAGGGACAGATAGGGAGAGACTGTGTTCGAGGGAAGGGTTGATTGTTCAATCCCTTGATTACCACAAGTAGTAAGGGTTGGGGTGCCCATGAGCAAGACACCTAGCCCCTCAACGCTACCACTGAGATGGATGTTAACATCCATGGCCGACGCGCATTGAAATATGAAAAACAATATTTTGCTGTAGCCAACTACCAGGCTCTAAATATAATGCAGATTATCTGCTTCTCATTAGACCTGTCTAATCTATTTATCTCTAATAGAATAGTTTTGTCCATATGATTGCTGAGAATCTTCTCGTCAGCCAGTGTAGTCATAGGCCTTTATACAGACGCCACATTGACTGCTGAGACCCTTTGCTGCCATACATATACGTCGCCCCATACAGTATATGAGAGACCAAGACCTCTAATACATGTAAACTGGGAAGCTGCAGTTTTTCGGAGTAAATAGCACGACAAAGTTGACACTTCTCAACCGATTTCAATGAGTAAAATTCATACTCATAGTAAATCATATGATGTATATTTGATCATTTTTTATTTACTCCACTCAGATCATAAATCATAGTAGAAAACGACTCATTGAAATCCGTTGGGAAATGCAAACGCCATATCCTTTCATCCAGATAGACTGCAGTTCTGCCGTTTACAGTCTGATTTGCTTACAGGCCGGATTTGTTTACAGGCCAGTCTTTGCCTCTTGAATATGGGAGACGACGTTGACGTACGACCCAAAGACCAATGAGGCGTCCATGTATACAGGTCTATGAGCTGAGATGTCCCAAGGCGCTGGGCATTAGCATCGCCACGTTCTGTGCCCTCCAACATCTGATTGAACACCAACACACGCCGGCAACCTCCAACTGATTCCCACTGACAACATGTTTATTTATATGCACACATCTCTCTAGGGGAACGAGCCAGGCTGGAATGGTGACGATTGGCCAGGCGGGAAAGTAGATGAAGCAAAGGGAAGAACAGGACCTGGAGAAGCCGAGACGCATGCATCCACCACACTGCTGGAAACCAGGATGGGAGCTAAGGGATGACCGATGCATGGTAATCGGCAGAGGAAGACAACAACAAAAGGGAGTAGGGGAAGGCAGGGTGGGGGGTAGGATGGATGTTGGCTGGACGGACGAACCAAGGAAGAGACAGACAGGGTGGGTGGAGTGTGTGAGGGCTCCAGGCGGCGAGTTGCACGTATTTGACTTATTGATTATGTGTGAAATCCAATCCGCGGGAAGGGAGCTGAGAGGTGTGTGGAGATGGGTTATTTATAGTGGCCCAGTGGCTCTGCCCGCCTCCATGCTGGGAATTCTCCTTTGATCGATGCCGTAGCCCTCGGCGCTACGCTCCCGTCCGGACATTACCTCATCGCCATTCTGACAGCGCAATGTAACACTGGCGTAAACATATTACACTGGAGAAGTGTGTGTGCCAGGGAAACGGAGGAATGTCATCGTTGCTCAATAACCTATTTTTATTGAGCGAGCGACAGAGCAAGAGAAAGAGAGAGAGAGAGAGAGAGAGAATGACCACTCAATGTTCACAGGGGACCTTCCAAACATTTCCTTTTCTCATTTCTGACATTGAAAATGAAAGAACCAAAATCCACCATGTTTTGTCTGCGAGATAGCAGATAGTCGTTTACGCTCAGTGACAGACTTGCATTGTGTTGTCCTGTAAATGACATTGTTTAAACGATATCCGTGCCTTGTTTTGTAAAGCATGAACCATCCTGTTGCAGTCCGATATTTCACCCAGCCAAACAATATAGATTTATTACATCATAATACGTCATCCACCTTAGTTGGATTCATTTAGCAGAATGTGTTCGTTTCCAGGAGCGATATACAGTATCGTACTTTATAATGGGATCAGGGGAAACCGGAGCGGTGTCTTACCTAGACCCAACAGGTCGACAGACGGCTCGGCTCTCTTCTTAGGGCTGGCCCGCGACTCAGACTGCAGATCCACCCTCTTCTATAAGGAAAAGGAGAAACAAAGATGGCGGGGAAAAAAGGGTTAAAAACACAGCTCAACCCAGCCAACCCTGCCAACAAATGCCCTTGCCCCTCCCCCATGCTTCCGGAGGCCTGATCGATGGATTGCATCATTTTCCTCATGGTCCAATCTCATGCTATGAAAACAATTACCGGCCTATGCGACTCATCCAGGAGACGCCGGCCACGCACCGACGCTGCCCCGGCCGCCCTCCACTCACTGCACCACCGTCACGGCTCGGCGGGCCGCTAAGGCACGACTAGAGGGCAATCATCTTCTGTGCATGTGTGTGTGGGTGAGGGCGGGGGGGATGGTATGCGTGTTGTATGTGATATCTCATGGTGCTCGGATGGAACTTCATTCAATGCATCGCGACACACTAATGCAGCCGCAGTGGATGATTCTCAGAGCGAGGAGAGAGGCAAAGACAAAAGAAAGAGAGAGAGAGCGATGGGGACGGCAGTGAGGGAGAGATGCACAGCTATGTTTAAAAGGTCACTCTGTCCAAATGACTTATGTTCAATGTCCCTCTGGAGTGATTGGGACTGACTCGGGCAAGACGCGCGCTGGCAAGGGAACAATGACAGACTAGACTGGTGGAGGTGGCGTTGGCGGTGTGCAAACTCCCCGCCGATTCCACCACCCAGGGGAGGGTTCTCCCACAAAGAATCCGGGCAAACAGCTGGCTGTGATATGCTGTCAAGGCAAATTGTGGTGGAAGGAGGAGAAGTCATATGAAGACGTTCGATTGGTGCAGCCGGTGATCAATAACACCGCTCCCGACTGCGGTAGAACGGGAGGATCAACGGATGATGGACAGCTGTGTGTGTGTGTGTGTGACAGAGTGTGTGAGTCTGAGTTTGTGTGTGTACAGTCTTAATAACCAAGGTAAATCAACGCTGCTGGTTAGGTTACAGAATCCAAACCTACTGCTTTGTGCCAGGGCTAAATCCAGACATACATGCTCCCCCGAATCACTGTCAATACTGGGCTGTTGACGCAGGGCAGAAGCTTGAACACACACACACACACACACACACAAACCAAGGGAGAAGGGGAGCGTGCTGCTCGAGATGGACATAATGCTCTCAAATGCTAACAGAAACAATGAAGGAAAAAAAAAAAGGGACTTAGGAGAAAGGCCCATCTGCTTTGGCGTTGCTTGCTGTGGCAAACATTAATTAATCAAGTCCAGCTTGTCATTGAAGAAGACGGAGGGAAAAAAATAAGATATATGTGTGTGTGTGTGTGTGTGTGTGTGTGTGTGTGTGTGTGTGTGTGTGTGTGTGTGTGTGTGTGTGTGTGTGCACAGGCACGTCGAAGACCTCCTACTGCATGCCAATGAACCGGGAAACAATCTCAGTCAATAAACACGCACCCACGTATACATCAGCCCACACCTGCAACCACCTCCCCTCCCCTCCTCTTATCTCCCCCTCCTCCCCATAAAGCAGTGACCCGTGGGGGTGGGGGGGGCTGCTACCAGCAGGAGGTGAGCGCAGAGAACGGGCTCGCACCACGATTTGACGCAGCACAGCCCACACCGCCGTCCTCCCGTTCGACACACACACACACACACACACACACACACACACACATGCATAATGAGAGAGAGCGAGATGGAGAGAGAAAGAAACAGAGTGTTAAATGGCCCATCCTTGGAGAGAAGACAAAAGGGAGATAACAGATACAAACAAGACAAATATCCACGCACGCAAAACACCGGTGCTATTGAGACACAGTATATGCTTCTATAGGACATTGTGGCTGCTTCCTCACAATGTTGTAAGGCGAGGGGAGGAGAAGAGCGAGAGAGAGGAGAGACAGAGAGGATGGAGGAGATAACCACTGAGGGTTTGTGGGAGGACACACAGCCGGCAGAAGAAGAAGAGGCGAAGAAGGAGGAGTTGGAAGAGCAGGAGACGCCACTGATGACAACAGATTGACAGACAAACAATATCAGCCACACAAGTAGATAGCACCGGCTCTACAAAATTAATTCAAGCTAGAAATTTTTGGTAGTTTTGGTAGCGATCGAGAAAAAACAAAGGAGGTGGATAGATGGGTTGGGTACTTTGATGACTTTATTTATAGTATACGCGTGGGTGTAGCAATGCTAGACATCACAGACATTACAGTTACAGCGGTTGTGGGGTGGGGGGTCATACTTGAATCATCGTTTTGATTATTTTAGTTTCACTTTCATTTTCCAAGCCATAAGCAGAATAAAATGAAACCAGGGTGAATGCCAGCTGGATCTATCCAAGGACAGATTTCACGCATAGATAACTATAGAAAGTATGACGGATCACAAACTATTCAATCTAAGCCACCAGACTGTCAAGCATATTATCGGCCAAATACTGACAATCCTCCACACTTTAGTCTGAGGACTGTGGAACTTATTTTATATTTGTGTTTAGTTGTAATAAGCTCCTCTGTTGGTGTTTCACCCAGCAGCTTCTGTGTCCCCGTTTAAAGACGGTGTGCTGTGTGTGCAACACGCTTTACTCTGTTGTAGAAATCAATACGGTTTTATCCACTGAGAACCAAAATAATGGTGCTCTCCCACGTCCAGCGCGGCCTCACCGTCCTCCACCTGCATGACAATGGGGACTGTTTTGAATAACGGAGATCAGAAGGGGCGTCCCAGAAAAGGGTTTAATGGCAGAATGGGAATAATGCAGACGGAGCACACCACGAGAATAAAAGGCTATTAGAAAGGCTGAAAAATAGCCGGTGGTCAGCACAATACAAGGTGCTGACTGCTAGGTGCTGCCTCCTAATATTTTTTAGTGAAATTAACATCTATCTTAAAGTGGGTGCAGTGAAGTGTCCCAAGTCTGAACTCACATGTGTTGCAACCTATGAGCATCATGAGAAAACTCATGGTGGTACGTGGTTTGTGTAATAATGATATCAAATGAGTCATCTGTCCTTTATCTGTCCCATTAATATGTTCAGATTGGAAAAAGGAGACATGTTAAAATGTCATCATGCAAATCAATATTTGGATTTTTCTCATTATTTCAGGACACATTTTGGTGCTTGCACACCAAAATGGCAAAGCACACAAGGAGTTCTGAGCATATTACTACCGTTGTAACGAGGGAACAGAAGGCATTCATCGAAACGGTCCACACACACATTTAGAAAGACATAGTCGCCCATATGTGTAATCGGTTTAAGAAATAGCCTGTTTTGAAACCAATTAATTTGCTATGTCTACCCTGTCACAAATAACAACCTCTGTCATCATGATAACAGCTCCCCAATGAGGCTGGAACAGCAAGGGGGAGGTAAAACACTCTTTGAGAAGATGGCATGCGGCCCGAATCCTTTGTTAATGCCAGACCAACATGAACAACGCCGCAGACAAATACAGTGTTCTCTAATATTAGATGTAACCAAGTGTCACTGGGTGTATGGACCTCTTATAAAGCCTTATAAGGCACGCACTGTTGGGTTTTTAAATTATAAATACTCCAGGCATCAGCGATGGAACTACCAATAGGATTAACTGGTGAAGTGAACACAGCAGAATTCATAGTACACCCAAAAGTTGATATAGTATATATGTCGAAGCATTCGCACTGGGTTAAATAATCACGGCTTTACTTAAGTAACTTCAAAACGACATGCATACTTATTGCATATACTATTTAAGACACAAAATACTTCGCTAGTCCTCTAGCTATGAAGTAAGGGGGAAGAAAATTGGGTGGTAACATAAGCATCAGCAGCACTAGCATAAACGGCGGCGTGATCAGCATCATTAGCCTTGGTGGCAGAGCCGCTGTTTGGCAGAGCGGTGAACTTGTGGCCTTGCGGTGGGTGAGGCTGACAGCTGCCTTATTAACGCTGCGTGAGAGAGGGAGAGAGGAACAACTGCAGCAGAAGACAGACTGCCCGCAAGAGTGGAGGAGGACGAGGAGAGGAGGTGGGCGGGTGGGGCAGGAGAGGAGGTGGGCGGGTGGGGGAGGAGGAGGTGGAATTGGGTCAGAAGGGAAGAGCGAATGAAGAAAGTAAGGTGAGAATTGCTGGCGTAGGAAGCGAAGAGAAGTGCGAGTGGGGATGATAAACAAAGACTTTGTTGGGGCTACTGTGAATTGAAACAACAAGGGTGTTAGGGAGGGGAAAATGACAAGAGGACAGAGGAAGGACATCAAACAACATAAATGGAAAGATGGGAAAAAATAATGGCTGGACAAAAATAGGCCGAGGAGAAGAGAGAAAATGAAATAAAAATTGTTATTTGAAATGGAGGTGAGGTTAGAGGTGGCTCTCTTTCTATGTCTGTGTGCGTGCGTGCGTTAAATACCACCCAAGACATATCGATATCACAAGTCAACAGGCTCAACTTAGATCAACTTCTAAGCGTGTGCGTCAGTGGCTGCTGCAGTTCTGCACCATTCAACACGGTCACAAAGTAGAGCTCCCACACACATATGCTCCTCGGTCGCACACAGGTACTGCCGCAGGGAGATCTTAGGCTGTCACACAGATGCATCTTCTTCATTGAGGTGCAGTTATCTGACAGGTAAGGACACCTCACAGCCTGCTTAGAACCCCATACACACACACGACTTTGATTTTTTATGTATAGTGTATTTAACAACTGACACACAGAAGCACACAAGCATGCCATTGCGCACGCACACACACACACGCACGCACACGCGCACACACACACCTGTTGATTAGTGAAAGGGAGCACCTAGGAAAACGAATCTAAGCAACTCCTCCAGAACTATACTGCCCAGGGCACAAGCAGACCTATACAAAGTAGGATTATTTGGTGACACATAAACTATGCATACAGAGGCATGCACAAGTACATCCAAGGCACACATCCCCCCCCCCCCCCCCCCCCCCCTAAACACACACACACACACACACACACACACACACACACACATCCCCATCCCCACACCCACACAAGAAAGAGAGAACTCTGGAAATTGCATGTTTGTTATTGTGTTTCAATACGCTTTCAAGACAAATTACCAGCAGGTTGCATCGGGCGCTTAACTGAACTGAATCCCAGACCAAGTGCTGCTTTAATTGTGGGCCAACTCCATTAGTGAGAAGGTACATGGAAAAAGAAAGCTCATTTAAGGCTTCCCATTAGTATACAATTGAAAGATCCATTCTATGCATACAGAAATGATACAGAAAAGCAGACAGAGAGAGAAAGACAGAGCGAGAGACTTGGATGCTGTTTATGTTTCCAGAAGCAGCACCAAGCTGTGTTCGGGGTGATGATGCCAGTGAGGATTTATTGAAACATCAGTACAACGATGCCTGTGGAATTGATTGGAGTTGTTAAGAGTTGATTCAGTTCACACACAAGATGGGGTTTGTATAGATGAAGTGCCAAACCCATCTCTGATCTCCAGTGCAGAGATGCTAGGCTGAAGACAATGACCAGCTCAGTGTTCTCTTTGGAGGCAAAGTCCGTTTGAGTCAGTTTCCCGGATGGTAGGGAATCAAAGGGGAAGCTTGAGGCCAGCATGCTCTCTCCCACTCTCAGTCAGAGCATAGTGCTTCATTATAGAGACACATTGCATTTGATAACACGCATACACAACCACAACAGCAACTTCTGGCATTCAGAAAATCACACTTTTATATAAAAGTTATTATACAGCGAGAGCAGATGCATCCATGACCTCATTACCAAATTATTTCTCACTGCGTAACCGTGACACACTCACGAAAACTGTGACTCTTTGTTCTCACCCCATTCAACCACAGCCCGTCCGCCCACGTTAGTGTACAGCAAGAGGTCTTCTATTATTAAGGAAAACAACAACAAAGAGCACGCAGCCTATTCCCAGCCAGCATCCTCGGCGAGGCGCTCGGGCCGGTCTGAGCCCAAATGAACTCCACTTTAGTGTTTTCATTTTGGCTCTCTGCGGAAACATTGCAGAAATGGTGTACAGAAGGGGTATTCGCGTATCGAGTAGGAAAACAACATGCAAGGTCATTGAAGACATGCGTTAATGCCAGCGCAGACGGAGACGTGTGGCAGAAGCAACATGGATCTAGACGATACAGGCGTCGAGCAGGGTCTCCTGTTTGTTTGCCGAGCGTAATTGGATTTCCCATCGGGTCGCATGATTTATTTGATTTATTTGTTTGTTTTTAATGCCGCTCTCCTGAACCGCGTGAACTTTATATTCCATCAGGCTTCGTACACAAGTATATGTTTTTAGGAAATCATAGTGTTGTCTCTGGTTTTCAGCCTCCCATCCATGCCAATATGGTTTTTGGTAAACTCGTCCCGGGTAGACATTTCTTCAAATGTTGTCTGTGTATTCTTACAGACAACAAACTGAGGTTTTGCAAAAACGATGACATCCTGACTAGGGCTGGTTAAAATAATCGATTTAATTGATTTTGGATCGATTTCATTTAAATTTTGCAATGTCGATTCATAGGGCATGAGATCGATTCTTTTTTTCTTTTTTTTAGTTTTGTTACCATTATTATTATTTTTGCACTTTAATAAACAATGCCTTAATGCAATTTGCAGTGATGGAATTTTGTAGTTCAAGTACACTTTCACTTGCAATTCCTTTCTAATTTCAAAATTGCACTTTTGAGACTTGAGACAGTTATGTTTACAGCTCAAGTTTAAACTGTCCAATTTACAAGTTTGCACTTAAAAGCTGTTGTTTAAGATGAAGAGAAAAAATAAAGTACATTTGTATTTTCTAACACAGTTGAGCCATTTTCATTATTTAAGAGCAGATTGAATCGAATCGTGATTAATCGATTCAGAACCTTATGAATCGAAATCGAATCAATTTAGGAAATTGGCCATGATACCCAGCCCTAATCCTGACCACAATTTAAAGAGGTAAATTGGTGTTTCACAAATTGTGCATGCATCACAAACCAACAAACAATGGCCCATACCAGTGAGTTTACGTTTGGCTAGTACCTGAGCGATAAATAACACTATTTTCAAATCAACAAATCGCTCCTTGATCATTACAACGTCTCGTTGCATTGTTGTTGTATTCGCCGCTAACAGAGAAAACCCATCAATTCAAACGCGCCTAATGCTTTTCTGTGGTGTTAGACCTTGTCCTCACGTAAATGGATATTTGATGAGGAAAAAACATGGTCTAAGTGGATGGTGTGCGTGTCTTTGCCAGAAAATTCCCCCTAGTGGTGTGCGTGTGTGAGTGCATGAATCAACGAAATGTGAACATGCGTTGGAACACATGGGTCTCTATGTGTTCGTGTGCAGATTTGCTCGCATGCAAAACATCCCATTAAGTGCAAATGTGTGGTTGTGGCAAAGATTAATTAGACATGCTGCAGGAGGAATCGGATACCGTAACTTTGTATTTAGCTCTTAGAGACACGTCCACACTGTCTTCGTTCCAACAAACGTTTAACCATTGTGTGCATGTCCCAACACTTCCTACCGCCCTTCTCCCATCAACCGCACTTCTGGACAGACTAAAGAGTGCCCATGCCCCCTTCTCCCCCACCCCTTCTCTCTCTCCATCCCTTCAGAGCCGCGGATCCTAATTAACGGCCAACCAAACCTCTCCAGTAATAACTTTTGGCAACTAGAAAAAAAGCAAGCCGGATTATGGTTTCACATCAGTTCCGTCTATATGAAATTTAATGTGTGTCTCCCCGGTTAGGCTACGTTTGAGCTCTTTTGAGTTGGGGGGAAATTGGAAAAATATACTAGAAAATCCGTACAGAGGAAGCAGACAGCAGGCAGAAATGAGCCGACAGAAGAACAAATCCAAGCAGAGGCAGAAAGTACGGGAAACGGCGGAGTTGGGGTTGTTTCGGGGAGCCACCATCGATCCAACGCTACTAAAGGAATGGGGCAGTCTTAATAATGTCCACTCTGGCCCGACGTGCTAATCTGCTCAAAGACAAAGAGATAAGATCAAAAAACATTTTTACATAATTAACCTCATATTCATAACTAATGGGAAGATCTCATGGATTTGACCGAGCTTTTGTTGCAATGACATCCGCCAGGTAGAGGAGGAAGGAATCAGAGCTCTGAAGAGATGAATAAATCCAATAACTGTTGGGAGGATCTTTCCTTTGGAAATCTCTTCCTCTGGCAAGTCGCTTGTCTGGACGCCCTTCCTCACCCCCCACGACATATATAGTTGGTAGACAGCTTATCTTTCTCATGATGCATGTCGCCAACCCGCCAGTTGTCAAAACATATATTTTTCAAAACATGCATATCGGCGTCGCGGTAGAACATTGGCTGCACCATCATTGCAAAGGTGTGCGTGCGTGTGCGTGGGTTTGTGTGCGTGTTTTCCTGGGAAAACAGGATGAGCAGAATCCTTCCCTGCAGCAGGGCTGATCCAGAGCATTGATTGGTCTCCCCAGTTGTAATGATTCTCTGACTGCCAGACCAAAAGCCTGCTACATGAAATGTGTGTCTTGGTGTGTGTGTGCGTGTGTTTAATGGTGTATTACGTACATGAGTGTGCATTGGTGTCTACATGCGTGTGTGTGTGTGTGTTCTAGGTGAGTCCTATTAGTCCCAGGATGGCATTCCTCAGGGTGCCCTTCACACAATCTGCACAGAATAACACCAATCGACCAGATATACAGCTTGACTGTGTGCGTGTGTGCGCGTGCGTGCGCATGCGTGTAATCCAATCTAGGAAACATCCAAGAGCCCAACTCGGTCCAGATGTACACACTCCTCCAAAATCCCTAATGAAAACACACACGTTGCTCTCCAGCACAAGGGGGTTGCCAGTGTTTTCGATGCAGTGTGCGGCTCTTGTTCTCATTGATAATTTATTCATGGGCTGAGAGGAAAGACAACATGCAGGCATTCCGACGGGATGTTGATTAACTGGAGGGAGGGAGAGAGAGAGAGAGCGACAGAGAGAACTAGAGAACGAGAGAGTGGGAGCAAGCGAGAGAGGGAGAGCAAGAGCAGGAGCGAGAGAGACACACGAAGGCAGAGATCCAGAGGACAGATAGACAGGGATGGAGGTTAAGGGAGACAGTGATAACAGAGCAGTGGAAGAAAGACATGGGGGGAAGGTGAGAGAGAAACAGAGATACATAATCGGAAGGGAGGGCGAGATAGATGGATGGGGAATACGAAGGGGGAGATCAGGAGGGGGGATCGACTGATGGAGGTTCCGGGAGAAAGTGGGAATGGCAGAGGAAGAAAGGCTCGGGAAGGAGAGAGTGAGAGCGAGAGAGAGGCGGATAGAAATAATTTGCGAGGAAGAAATGCACCTGTGTGCCACTGTGCGACGATGCGTTCCACTGCTGGCCGTCGAAAGTCAAGTACACTCTCTTCTCTCTGTTTTCTCCTCCTGCTGGAGTCTAGTCTCATCTGTCCTCTCTTTTTAAACTAGTGTCCTCTACTCTTTATTTACACTTGTGTCCTCTACTCTTTATTTACATTAGTGTCCTCTGCTCACCCTCTTTACACTAGTGTCCTCTGTCTTTACACTAGTGTCCTCTGTCCTCTTTTAACACTAGTGTCCTCTCTCCTCTTTTAGCCTTTGGTCCTCTTGTTTTAAACTAGTTTCCTCCGTCTTTACACTAGTGTCCTCTCTCTTTACACTAGTGTCCTGTGTCCTCTCTTTTTACAATAGTGTCCTCAGTCTTTATACTACTGTCCTCTTTTTACACTAGTTTCTCCTCTCTATTTTTTATTCTCTTGACACTAGTTTCCTGTCCTCTCTTTTGACACTAGTGTCCTCGGTCCTCTCCTCTATACCCTAGTGTCCTCTCTCCTCTCATCCATATCCTACTGTCCTCTCTCCTCTTTACCCTAATGTCTCCTCTCTGCCCTAGTGTCTCCTCTCTTCTCTACCCTTGTGTCTCCTCTCTTCTCTACCCTAATATCTCCTCTCCTCTCCACCCTAGTGTCTCCCTATTCTCTTCTCTAACCTTGTGTCTACTCTCTTCTCTACCCTAATATCTCCTCTCCTCTCCACCCTAGTGTCTCCCCAATTCTCTTCTCTACCCTAGTGTCTCCTCTCCTCTCTACCCTAGTGTCTCCTCTCCTCTCTACCCTAGTACCTTCCCTCCTCTCCTCTCTTCCCCAGTGTCTCCCCTCCTCTCCTCTCTACCCTACCCTAATACAGTGGGGCAAAAAAGTATTTAGTCAGCCACCAATTGTGCAAGTTCTCCCACTTAAAAAGACGAGAGAGGCCTGTAATTTTCATCATAGGTAAACCTCTGCTATGAGAGACAAAAGGAAAAAAAAAAATCCAGAAAATCACATTGTCTGATTTTTTAAGAATTTATTTGCAAATTATGGTGGAAAATAAGTATTGGGTCACCTACAAACCAGCAAGATTTCTGGCTGTCACAGACCTGTAACTTCTTCTTTAAGAGGCTCCTCTGTCCTCCACTCGGTACCTGTATTAATGGCACCTGTTTAAACTCCTTATCAGTATAAAAGACACCTGTCCACAACCTCAAACAGTCACACTCCAAACTCCACTATGGCCAAGACCAAAGAGCTGTCAAAGGACACCAGAAACACAATTGTAGACCTGCACCAGGCTGGGAAGTCTGAATCTGCAATAGGTAAGCAGCTTGGTGTGTAGAAATCAACTGTGGGAGCAATTATTAGGAAATGGAATACATACAAGACCACTGATAATCTCCCCCGATCTGGGGCTCCACGCAAGATCTCACCCTGTGGGGTCAATATGATCACAAGAACGGTGAACAAAAATCCCAGAACCACACGGGGGGACCTAGTGAATGACCTCCAGAGAGCTGGGACCAAAGTAACAAAGGCTACCATCACTAACACACTACGCCGCCAGGGACTCAAATCCTGCAGTGCCAGACGTGTCCCCCTGCTAAAGCCAGTGCATGTCCGGGCCCGTTTGAAGTTTGCTAGAGAGCATTTGGATGATCCAGAACAGGATTGGGAGAATGTCATATGGTCAGATGAAACCAAAATAGAACTTTTTGGTAAAAACTCAACTCGTGTTTGGAGGAGAAAGAATGCTGAGTTGCATCCAAAGAACACCATACCTACAGTGAAGCATGGGGGTGGAAAGAACATGCTTTGGGGCTGTTTTTCTGCCAAGGGACCAGGACGTCTGATCCGTGTGACGAAAAGAATGAATGGGGCCATGTATCGTGAGATTTTGAGTGAAAACCTCCTTCCATCAGCAAGGGCACTGAAGATGAAACGTGGCTGGGTCTTTCAGCATGACAATGACCCCAAACACACCGCCCGGGCAATGAAGGAGTGGCTTCGTAAAAAGCATTTCAAGGTCCTGGAGTGGCCTAGCCAGTCTCCAGATCTCAACCCCATAGAAAATCTTTGGAGGGAGTTGAAAGTCTGTGTGGCCCAAAAACATCACTGCTCTAGAGGAGATCTGCATGGAGGAATGGGCCAAAATACCAGCAGCAGTGTGTGAAACCTTGTAAAGAATTACAGAAAACGTTTGACCTCTGTCATTGCCAACAAAGGGCATGTAACAAAGTATTGAGATGACCTTTTGTTATTGACCAAATACTTATTTTCCACCATTATTTGCAAATAAATGCTTTAAAAATCAGACAATGTGATTTTCTAGATTTTTTTTTTCATTTTGTCTCCCATAGCTGAGGTATACCTATGATGAAAATTACAGGCCTCTCTCATCTTTTTAAGTGGGAGAACTTGCACAATTGGTGGCTGACTAAATACTTTTTTGCCCCACTGTATCTCCTCTCTTCTCTACCCTAGTGTCTCCCCTCCTCTCTTCTCTACCCTAGTGCCTCCTCTCCTCACCTCTCTACCCTAATGTCTTCCCTCCTCTCTTCTCTACCCTAGTGCCTCCTCTCCTCACCTCTCTACCCTAATGTCTCCCCTCCTCTCTTCTCTACCCTAGTGCCTCCTCTCCTCAACTCTCTACCCTAATGTCTCCCCTCCTCTACCCTAATTTCTCCTCTCCTCTCTTCCCCAGTGTCTTACCTCCTCTCCTCTATACCCTAATGTCTCCTCTCCTCTCTACCCTAGTGTCTTATCTCCTTTCTTTTTACACTCCGTCCTCGGAAGTGAGGGAGAGATGGATGGATGGGGAATATGAAGGGGTAGATCTGGGGGAGTGATGGACTGATGGAGGTTGAGGGAGAAGGTAATTTGAAAGGAATGAAAGCACCCATGTGCCACTGTGTGGTGATACATTCCACTGCTTGCAGTCGGGTCAGTTAAACTCTCATCTCGCCTTTTTTTATACACTATTGTCCTCTGTCTTTCCACTAGTCCTCTCCTCTTTTATACACTAATTTCCTCTCTCCTCTTTAAGCCTTTGGTCTTCTTGTTTTAAACTAGTTTCCTCTATTTTAACACGGCCCCCTGACTTCACTCCTCTCTTTTTACACTAGTGCTCTCTATTTTTTTTACCTTAATGTCCTCTCTCCTCCTTTTATACTAGCGCTTTCTCCTATTTATTTACCTTGGTGTCCTATCTCTTCTCTTTTTACACTATTCCTTCTCTTTTTACACCACCCTCACTCCTCTCATTTTAAACAAGTAGCCTCTCTTTTTACACTATGGCCTATATTTTTAAACACTGTTCTCTCTCTCCTCTTTTTACACCGTCCTTGGTGAGTTGCATTTACACACACGCCAAACTGTGTTTGTGTGAAGCTAACAAAATGAACTCACTCAGTAACACACACACAGACACACACACACACACATACCTGATTCCAGCTTTCATCCCAGCTAGAGCTTAATTGGTGGCTACAGGCGCAAGAGAGAATGAAAGAGAAGTTTGAGAAGGTCGACAGGAAACAGAGTTGAGTTCCAAGCCCCTAAATGGTACCCTGGCATGCATATAGATGGCCCACACCAACAAAGAGTGCAGTACACCAGCAGTAGGGACCTAAACAGAGAGAGAGCAAAACTGAGACAAAGAAGGAGCTACTTAAAAGGGAAAGTGAATCAAAAACCTTTTTCTTTTTTTTTTAAAGTAAGAGAATCAGCGGTTTCAGGTGGTATTCACACTTTGATTAAAAAAAGATATACTCGAAGATGGAGAGGAGGGAAGTGTAATAAAGAGCGGTATTGTATATGAAATGCACAACACCCTGGCATTATACTATAGGTGTTCGCAAAGCCTAACCGTCTTTTTGACAATCCACTGCTGCCCAGATCGAGCTATGCAGATGTGGTGACATCTGCATATCCCCACACATCGTTAATTTAAATACTATAACGGTCTGACACACATATCCACATCCAATCACACCCCACTGCCGGTGTCCATTATAGTGACATCAAAGAGTTTACTAAAAGGCACTTCGACACAGCGAAAATAATGCCATTTACGTTTGGAACCGAGTTTTGGCAGAGACAAAAACATAAGATTTCTACTTTCGTTATCGTTCAGTAACAGTTAAAAAATTGGCATAGATTACCATGTTGACGATCATACAAGGCATATTACCACTGGGTTTGGGTTCACTAACTTTAAACGTGGTAATATCTCTTATAGGTCAGAGAGGGGGTTAAGCTTCTCAGACATTTATAGTATAACGTCGTTGTGGGAGTGTGTGTGGATGATAGCTGGATAAAGCAGCCTCCCCTGGCGCAGTCTGATTGGACTCTGGGGGAGGCTGCACACCTGTCGCACATCGAGTAATCAGTGTGCACAGGTTAAACCAGTCATCACCACACACACTCTGGAGATCTCCTGCATGGCAGTGGAGCACCCTTGCCATGTTCAGTATCAAACATTTGCGATAAACTCCATTTTTAACACTACCAGCCTGTGTCCCTGGTCTGGAGGACCAATAAGAAGTCACCTAGGTGGCGTGTGGCAGCCGCCTAGGTGGCGTGTAGTAGAATGGACGTTTGCTACAGTCAAGGTGTTTGACGCATTTCATACACAAGATCGCACATTATACCGTTCATACAAAACGACGGTACTGAAAGTTTATCACAAAGTTGGCATGGCTCATCCAATCTCCTTCCTAGACCTCTGAATTCTAATTCTCCTAGTTTTTGAATTAAAGCTGAAACGGGTTCACTTACTCTACGATTCAACTGTGCATGCATGCTCGTGACCATCTGTGCATGCATGTTTGCCAGCATTTAGCTCGTCCAAACAGAGGGTTTATTGTCATTCTCTGCACTATAACGTGCACACGTGCCGTCTGTGTGTGAGATACGCTCTTGTTGGGCTGTTTGCTTTATAGGAGGGTTGGTTTGTCATTACATAATTGATAGGGTTGGCGATGGGAATGGCAAGCAGCGGGTTAAGAAAAAAAAGGATAACATTTGAACCAATTTGGAGAAAGGTCACTTTCTCAGCTGGAGCTCGATCCATACTCATGGAGTAGGACACACCTCTCGACTCAGGAAAGTGGCCCATTATCGAAAGGAGGCCATAAAATCACAAGTTGGAGCACAGTCTTGGCAGTCGCTGCAATTGATCATTTTTCTATTCTGGGGACCTCTATCCTGGTCTTATTACCCTCGACGGTGTTCGACCGCGTGTCCTCAGAAGGGCCATAAAGCCTGGCCGATGGCCAGAGCTCAGCTGTATAAACCAGCAGTTGCTGCTGAGCTCAGGTGAGGGTCACGGATGAGGCCGTGCCCTTGTGTCAACGTTTCGGTGACCCTCTTCCAAAGTGGTGTGGTGCGATCCGAATTGTCGTAGATATCTCAGCCCAGGCATCCTGGAGAGTGTGAGACAATCATTTTATTGTAACACACAAGACCCTGCTAGGAGTTTGCAGGAGGTATACGGATAGGATAAAAATGAGGAAAGCCTGGCGAATGTCTTCCCACCGGGGTTGAAGGGTTGAGGGTTTGCTTTGTTGTTTTAAGATGTACCGCCCCACACCTCACAGGCTAAGAAATGGGCCTGTGGAGCATTTGCAGCTGTAGCGGTGATAAATGACTGTACACATTGACCAAAAGCTGAAGATATGACAACCTTTCTCCACCTCATGCAACCAAAGACACCCTTCCAGCAGACGGGATTGAAACGCAAAAATATTGAACTCACAATTTGAAATAGATAAACTAGTAAAGTAAATGCATTAATAAGTAAATAACAAAATTCTAATTAAACATTAAAGTCACCGTGTGTAAGATTGCGCCCCTCTAGATTAGGGTGGAAGACATTCAAAAACAGTGCTCTGTCCACTCTCACTGGCTTTGCAACTGCGTGAACTAGTATAGCTCGGCTGGGACCAGCATTTTGTATTTGAGCCATACATCAGTTATGGGAAGTGATTTTGTTGATAACACTATTGAAACCACGATAGATTAGCATTGACTGAATCTTAAAATGACCTGGACATATCTGCAAACTCTTTGAAAAGTAACGTATTTAAACTCTGATCTCATTTGACTTGCCATGAGTATAATAATTAAATGCTAATATTTAAATACCACTTGACAGAACATGACTTACATTTCTAAACATCCAGCTCCTGAGCAAACATGGCTGCGGTTATTGCATTTTTCAATCTGAATGGATCCTCCAAACAACCCTTCACAACATCCCATAATGGCATACATTTCCTGAATCTGCATGCGACAAACTCTATTTCTAGACAAGTTGCTCCCTTCTTCCATGACCTATACAGAATCTTAATCGCTCCTTTATCTCTTGACTTTTCCAGGAATGCAAAACAAGATCAGAATGTCAGATATTTTCTAGTTCTCTTTGGAAGAATTGTCACGATATTCGCTGTTCTCGTAGTCAAAATCGTATTATGTTCATATTTGGCAAGGCACAAGAGGAAATGTTGACGCATAAACTGCGGACATAGCCTTCTTTCTGTAGTTGCCAACTGTCAGCTGATAAACCCTGCTAAAAAACGATTCCAACAAATTATTATATCTTCAAAAAGCCACATGAGAGAGAGAAACATCAAGAGAAAACATTTCAATGAAAATCATTGTCGCATTCAACTTTTTGCCTGGGTATTTAGCGGTTTACAAAATTCAATCAAACCTGATTCCATATCAAATCACATCAATACAATTTCAAAGTCAAAAGGCAAATGGGTTTGGTTTTGTTGCTGCAATTGGATGTTTTTAATGGGATACACACAACTATGGCTCCTTAATATTTGCAAATGTCCATCTTCATGGCATACACAATGCGTTCAAGAAACATGACCTTATTAATCCACAAGGGGACTTCTAGTGGAATCCAGGTACCTGACAGTGCGTCTGGATGGGTTCACTTATGGCACTAAAATGTAGTTCAATGTTTGGTATGCAATTGAATGGACTGGCATGGGACATAAACAGCATGCAGTGAACGATTCAGAGGCAGTGCTGTGAAGGCAAATTGCTCTAAAGTGCATCTGCCGTAGACACATTTAATATCGAAGGCGTTATCAAAGCAATTGCTTTGCAGTATAACTTGATCTCAATTGACACAATTCAACATGTACCACTGGGTTCAAGAGTAAAGGAAAACTCAGCTCTAACATAAATTGAGCTCTAGAGATTTAATTATGATAACATAGTGTTTGCAAATCTTCAAATATCAGACATCTGCCAAGCATGTTTGCATGTTAAAAGGCCACCATCACACAACCGCGTAGTATAATCCTATATCCAATTACCAATTTATTTTGTAGAATCAGGACTTTGACTATAATATTGTTTTGCCAAATAGTGAATATACAATATTGTTTACCTTATGGGTGAATCATTTCCAAGGGGAAGCTGTTGGCAGTTGGTAGCATATTTACAAAACCACTGCAGCCCATCAGCTCAGTGTTTATCCTTTGTTAATAAACACTCCCATACAATTATCCCCTTGGGTACAATATGCATTCTATAGAGGAAACCCGTCCCAGAGTTTTAGTGTTGCAGATTAGAGGCACACTAAATGCTTTCATCTTGCTTCATTCAATGGAATTAAATACACCCTGTTGATCAATTATGTATAATATATTACATATAATATACAGCTATGACAGACTTCTAGTTTTATGCATGCGTTGTTACACACATACACACACAGCCCACAAGCAGACTGCTTGATAAATGAGGACCCATACTCAAGCCTTAAAATGATTTATGGTGCAGAGCTATGCGACCGGATTCTATATCTAAATACAGCTGGTTGGGGAGACATTTGTTCTCTGTGGTTTTTATTACCATCCATTACAGAGGCATCACACTTTGGCTTGAAAATGTCTTTGACTCAATCTTTGTCTGGATCTCTCTGACTTGCTTCGAGTCTTACTTAATGTTATCTGCTGTAGGACTGGGAGCTACAATGAGTAATAAGTGCAGAGCTGGAGCGGGGAGGGATTAGAGATGGCAGTCCCTTTGTGATTTGGATTCTGCAAGGTTTTCTTCAGGCATCAATTAATATATCATTTATAAAACGACAAGCTGCTTTTAACACGATTCATACCACATCCTTTGAGTGGTTATGCCAACAAGAAAAACACGATAGAAATGACCACCAGCATTAACAATCATTTAGGATTTCTGATACAAATAAAAAAAACGAAGATGCTTACTTCCGATTTATTAACACATGTTTTGGTAGGAACCTGATAGTTCCCAACAGACAATTTTAAATAGTCAATTGTATCTTGCATCAGAATGCCGACGATGATGATGATGCTGCTACTGCTCCCCTTGCAACCAATCCTATTTCCCTTTAAAGCCAAGTGAATTCAAGACAGAACTTAATCATCTTCTATTTAAGTTCAGCTTTAACGGAAAATTAAACAAATGCCAGCAGATGTCAGGGCTACGTGATGCCACTCTTTGAGCAGCGCCGTGATACTAGCCTGACAACATATTCAAAGTGAATATAATTATGAATATTGGTCGTTAGGGTTAGGCAACTGCGTCTTTCCCTTTAGAAGACAGCCATTCATAATGACCTTAAATAAACTTCTGTTTCGGGTCAAGGAAAAGGAGAAAAATGTCTAGCTACCACTCATTTCCTCTCTATCATTTAAGTGGACTAAAAGGTGCCAGTGTGTCTAGTGCATGGTTGCAATTCTGTGTGTGCGCACAATTGTGTGTGTGTGTGTGTGTGTGTGTGTGTGTGTGTGTGTGTGTGTGTGTGTGTGTGTGTGTGTGTGTGTGTGTAGCAAATTGCTAATGGAAATAGGTGGCATGTAATAAAGGATTAAAATTTAAAGCGCTCATCTTAAGCAAAGCAAACGGGATGTGTGAGCACATCAGCACTTTCCATTTTTTTTCAACCCTAGTAACTGTTCTGTATAACCGTGGAGTGAAGTACGTAAAGATTTGACAACCAAATTGATTTGCATGTGAATTTTTGAATGTATAAAAAAAAAAAGAAAACGGCATTGAACAAGAAATATTCTTCATTTAAACATGGGCCTGTTTTTAGCCCAGCCCATAGCCAAATGGGTAAAGCAGACGTTATGCTTCATGGTGTCAACAAATCCCAAAACGACAATTCTAGAGTCAAAACAATCAGACAATTCAAGAGTGCACATTCAGATGCGGATTCGGGCTGCTGCCTAAATAACTAAAGCGACGATGTAAGCAGCAGAAGAATCAACGCTATAGCATGAGTAACATGACTGAGTAGTGGTGTATGGACAAGAGACAGACGGAAACGGCAAGCGGGGCGGCGGGAACGAACGCGAGCGGGGTTTAGAGGGCGGCGTGGAGGAGCGAGACCGACAAGTGAGAGCAACACAGAGCACAAAGGAAAAGTGGCAAGGAGAGGAGAGGCGGCAGTGAAACATGGCTGTCAGCATGTTTCCTGGCCCACTCCAGGAGATTAAACAGCTTTTAACACATCAGCATACAACCTCTGTACCAGCAGCTATCTCCCACAGCCACACGCCCCCAAACCTCTCCTTGACAGCAGCATTCATCGTCGATGCCGCAGATAGGAAGGAAAGAGGACGTGAAGAATCACCAATCTCGAGACCACACGTGTGCATAAATAAAACACGTGCCCACACGCTAACAGTGTGTGCACATGCCAAACACGTGTCTGCTCACTACACACACGCCCGTAGTAAACAAGTGTACACACAGACACTGAACATGTACACAAGCAAATATGAAATAGGCGTACAAAAATGCATCACGTGTACGCACACACAGACACACACATTACTTGTTCGCACATACTGAGCCCTAATTGCTAATGCTTGCTCGCTAATAATGGATTGAATTTTATTAATTTTGCTTGCTGCCAACAATTTCTGAGAGTGGATTTGGATGCTTGGAAAGGGCAGTGTGCATGTGTGTGTGTCCGTGTGTGTTTTTGAGTGGTCCAGGAGAGGGTCAGGCCATGTTCCTGTTCAGAATCAAGAGTGCTTATGAATGAGAGATTTCACTTTCAAACCATTTCAAGTGTCGTATGTGTCATATTTATGTGCATACAATAGTGTTCCTTGTAACAGTACTGCAATTTCCCTGACCAAGTATTGAGGTCACCATAACCATTATAACTGAACTAAAATGATAGTTCTTCCATTCAAACCTGTAAATAAAAACATGTTTTATTTGCATCATCTACATCCCTGCAATGTATCGTTGTGGCTTTTAATATGCACTTAATCATTTGTTTAAACTACGTAACAATAACTAGACTCTGGGCCTGGCGATTGGCCATGGTGACTGCAGAGCTTCACTCCAAGTTGATAACAGAATACATACACATCAATAGCTTTGTATAACCATCCAGTTGCATTTCCATCTGATGGACAGAAATGAGAATGAAATGAAAAGACCAGAGTTTAAATAATAAAACAAAGGCCGCCCAAAAAAGATGCAACGTGTTTAGTTTGTAAGCAGATTATGCTGCCCTCTGTGAAGCAATCAACCAAGCCAATATTTGGACACAACCCCATTCTCTGATAATGAAAAATGATTTATTCTATCAGTTGTCCCACCACCATTGTTTTTGCTGCTACAGCACTCCCTGGCTCAGCTCTGAAATTGGAGAAGAAAAAGAACACCTCGGAAAGAGCGAATTGATGTCAATGTGTTTTTGGGTTTAAAAGCCTTAGATATTTCACTGTGAAGTGCTGGCCACCGGGGCATCTTGCCTCTACCTCGAATTTATAGCATAAAAACAACAATAATAGTCCTAATAGATAGCCACAAATACTCAACAACAACCAAAAACACCATTACCTGAACCCTTCAAAATAAATGTAAAGCCCTCCTGGGAACTGAAGTAGAAAGTAGTAAATAGTGCTAAGAGCCGTTGCAGGGAGGGAACACGCCACTTTTAGCACAGGGAGCACTACCGCCTTGCCAAAAGACCTCAAGAGCTTTTCACAAGTCCAATATAATAATGTCATCTGTCACAGTCAACATCACAGTCCTCACTATTCCCAGCCGGATTCAATTTTCAATCAGCGACTTCTTCCCAAATAAAAACCCACAAGCCAATGACATGTATCTGCTCATTCTTGTATCTGCTCACTCATTCTGCTCATACACACAGAACTTAGCGCATGGGAGCCATGGAGAGACAATGATGAATGATTTCTATTATGGCTGATTACAAACCACCAGGCGGAAACGTGAGGAGAAAGACGGATTCATTAAATCACAATAAAAATAGAAAAAGGGTAGCCTATGAGAGGCCGGCCGACGAAAGAGAAACAGGCACGCCATGAAGGCGAGGGGAAGCGGAAGCATCGATGTGAGGAAGGAGCCCATCACGGGGACGGAGGGAGGAAGATGACAGTGTACACATAGAATAATGGATGGGGGTGCCGGGAGAGGAATAGTGTGTATTTTCAGTTATGAAGGACTGTGGCCCGTGAGTGTATCAGGGGGATATGCAGCTCTCTCGATGGCAATAATTTTGCCAGTATTTCCACTCCCCACAGAGGTTCTGTGCTCACACCGGGAGAGGAATACCCAATTTCCCCAGTGCTCCATGGGATACGGGATTATATTAATATACTAACCGTGACCCACAAAGCTCCCATGATGACTCCTTCTCAAACACTCACAGCCAACACATAACCTTCACAGTGCGCATTCACACAGCAACAGACGCTATGGTAATTCAAGTACACGCTCATTGAAGTACACACACACACACACACACACGCACACTAACCTGAATATACATTCAAAGCAAAACACACACATGCAGACACACACACATACACAAACTTGAATTTACATTCAAAGCACCACACACACAGTAACCTTAATAGACATTCAGAGCACCACACACAGTAAACTGAATAGACATTCAAAGCAACCTTAATTCAAATGACACAGGTATCCGTTTATAATAGCCTTGTGATGTGCATTAATAAAAAGCAGTAACGTTTCCTGTGTGTGTGTGCGTCTCAGTGGTTCGCCGTATGGTAACCACTCAGGGGACCCCCACACAGGAGGGAACCTTTCTGAGGCTGTCCTCATGCTTCCAACGCCAACCCAGTGCCTGGGAAGAGGCACGCTAAATGTCACAGCGCTGCGCTAATACCCGCCATCAATTCTCCTCTTACACCTCCTACTCTGTTCACCACAGAACAGACTCTGCCTCTACCTTTTCCACAAGCCACAGGATGGGTTGGAGGCGTTTAAAGCAAACTCAAGCCTAAATAGTACACTTATTCCATTTATTTGAAAAGACCAATTAAGAAAAATACTAACTTATATTTCGTCCCTTTAAATCATAAAACTTGATGCGTCGATAAACAAGTATATTCTAATGTCTGAAATTGCCTTCTTATATGCTGTGTTATATAAACAAACACACACAAAAGGTTGATGCTATGCTAATAAGGGTTATTCTGTCCCAGCCAGATGGTATCAATGAGGTGTACTTGATTAGCTTGATTACATTAACATTCTCTATAAAAAGCCTCGGCTGTTTGGTCTGACGCATCAGCGTTTGTGTTGACACCGTGGTTGGATCCATCACTCTATAACACTACAGCTGATTACAAATAAATACTTTGAGGAAAAAGGCCGATCTGTCTCAATAGGAAGTATAAGGGCAAATTATGCCTTATAAATGATGAGAACCGACAGCAATACTCAGGATTATGATCATAATTAAACAAACTATTTGAATTGACTGAATTTGCACTTGAGAAACGCTGAAGAAAAACAGTAGGAAGACGGTGATGTGTCGCCCACAACAAGTCCGGGACCAGACTATGCTGTTTGTACCTTTGAGCCGTTGGGCCTTTCGGCTCTATCACAGTCCTTATCCCGCCTCTTCTCCTCCCTCTTCTTCTCCTGCTCCCTCTATTGAGACCGCACACACACAGACACACACACACACGTTTTGATAACAATGGTTAGCCAAGGTATCTGATAAATAAAAGTATTCAGTGACACACAAACAAACACGCACACCAAACCATCAGCTCCAAACCCCAAACCAACATGTCTGAATGAACAAGTGTATGTCTGCTTGTTCTTTGTCTTTGCTGCTAGCCGTCCTGTCACCAGTGTAACAGCGCGCACACCCACACACAAACACACACACACACACACACACACACTCACAGCGACATAATGGATGGCTGATACGCTGTACAAGGCTATGAGTAAATGTGTTTGGAAGGGAGAACAACAAGACGTGTGTACGGATTATTACCGAGTAGCGGTGTTAACGCGAGTCAATTCATACAGCATAAGAGCCCGCGCTGCACGTGCTGTATCGGTGCAGGCTTTAGCTAATGACTGCTGTCAACGCTGAAGGAAGGAAGAAAAATCCCCAGCATGGAAACTAATGCCCACAAGGTAGTGATTATGGTAAATAAAATGGCTCCTTTTGTGTCAACACTTCAAAAACAGTGCAATTTTCTCCGGCACAGAATGCGCGCTGAATACCGTGCTGCCTGCACCGGAACCCATTGAACTTGGGGAACTTTGATAACGGTCATTGGGTTAAGGTGGTATTAGACGAATGAAAGGGGAAAAAAATAAACACCAAGCACATGACCATCGGTCCGCCAATGACTAGATATATTCATGTTTTTCTGTCCGTTGGATAAAGCAATCTGCAATTAGTTGTCAATTAGTTTACAATGGAAATTACAGATTCAGCTGGGTCAGGTGCCACACACACACACACACACACTATTTCTATTGCACTGGGAACTGTACCCCGCTAATGACCTTGAATTAAGAACAAATTCAGACTACAGATGCCTTTTGGTGCCGAGGCTACACCAGTCCGCGGCCTGACCGTGCAGGTGGCGGCGGCAGCCTGGCTGTTCATGGGCTGCTGAGAACGCTAGCAAGAGGGCACCACACTCACCTCCTGTCTGTTCTTGTCAGCGCTCTGAGAGACGGTGGTGGGAGGTGATACCTCTGATGACTTCTGCTAGGAGAGGGAGAGAAATGGGAAAACTATTTTTATACATAGAGGCCTATACATGTATATGAATACATTTTCAAAGGGGATAACAAAGTACCAAGGAACCAGCAGCGAGAGTGAGAATTGACAGTACACAAAGGGGTACAGGACACAAAATACCAAATTAGTACAATAGTAACAAATCATGGCAAATGCCAAGCAATAGTTTGATTTTGAACAAAAGGGAAGAGGGAAGAGAGTTCACCGTGATCAACGATGGATAAAAAAGGAGGGGAGCTTTCGAAAAAAAGCAAAGAAACACTCAGGGAGCGAGAGATAGAGCATGTAGGCTCCTGCCAGAGAGAGCGAACATAGTATTAATTCAAGTGGGGGAAAAAATGCAATCACTTTTCTTTGCTTCAGAATTACAGCAGCATTAATGCCAGCAGGTTACACTGTGGCGACCGCTGAATGGAGTCAGGGTGAGGTGAACAACACAAGCTCAGAGGGGTCGCAGACCTAAGTGGAGAGGAGGACCTCCATTAAGATAGCATAGCCCTGAGTGAGTAAGTGAGTGGAGGAGTGAGTGGGTGGAGGAGTGAGTGAGTGAGCGTGTGAGTGAGCGTGCAAGGAGGTCTGCTTGCCTTTCTCTCAACCCTTTGGTCGATGAACAACAAAGTAAAATCCCCAGATGAAAAACAAGATGGGATGAAGAGGATGTTGGTTTTTGCAGGTGATATTGACAGGGTTACTGTACCTTCACTAATCTCTTGCTATATTAAAACAGAGAGGGGGTGTGCCGGAGTGCTTCGGGGGATGATCGTGTAAACGATTTGGGCGAGAAATGAGCCATCACAAGCCTTATCGGTGTGTGCATGCAAAAAATATCGCGTCAGGAAACACCACCTGAAAATTAAAGTCAATGTGTATCAAATACGACACCTACCAAATTAAACCTCAGCTAAACCTTTGACTGAGAACCTGTTTCACAGTAAGGCTCTTTCAAGCTATTTTTAGAAACCAGCCAGAGTAAGCGCGATGTATCCATGAAAGTATCCAACCAAAATAATACCACCCCTCCCTTCAGGCCTCCCTCCCCAGTCACTCCATCCCAAGCCACACCACCCTGCCAAGCCACACTATTAGAGGCCTGTGACAGCAACAAGTGTTTTTTTTGTTGTTTTATAGCTGTCCGGCGGTATATAGACTTTCAACATATTTGTAAAGAAAATGCCACTACTTTAAGGATGCAATTTCAAGTTTGAGGAAAAGCGCAAATCTAGATGAACAAGCGTCTCACTTTATTTTGCTTCACTTTTGTTTTCGCCAGTCATGTTCTTCATTGGCTGGGAGAGCCAGTGAACAGACTTTGTATTCCAACCCATGAAGTTAAAATGTATTTCGGTTGCACAATTATACCCCAAAGGAATTCTGTGTTGCATGTGTGAAAGGGAGAGGGGCAGGTGTCTGAAACCCACACTGTTTCTAATGACTGGCTGTGGATATTTGCAGCCAACACTCAAATCTAATCAAACCAGGCTCAGACAATCCAAATTGCTAGTCTCAAATCAGCTTTGATGTTATTGTCCGAGATAGAAACACAATCTAAAAACAGTAATAACCTCCTCAGAATGAATGTGGCCAAGCAAACATCAAGCCATAACCCAAGATATATTTTCAGTCACAAAATGCCTTCAAGTCATGTTACAATTTAAATACAAGACCAAAGATTCCTCTTGTGCATATGCAACAGATAAAAATGTCCAGCATCAATGCACAAAAATAAACACATAATTGCTGAAATACCTCATGAGCTACCTGAGGAAGAGGGTCAGGCAGACCCAGATACACTGAGCAGCCGGGAGAGGGGGGGGGGTTAGAAGTGGGGGAATGAAAGTCGACGGCGTAACAAGTGACTGAATCAAAGAAACAGCATATTCACATGGGCACCTTTAAGAAGACAGCGTTTCACCCATTTTTTTTGTCTTTACTTCCAAGAGGCCATTAATCGTGTTAATACATTTTCCTGCTCCCTTTGAGACTAGATTAGCCGTCCAAAAAATGGTACTAAAGTAAAAAGGTTTGAATCTGACAAAGATTATGTTAATGCTAATCTAAATGTTCTAGCTAGGGCACCCCTACACCCTGCCTCTACACCCTGCCCCCCCCCCCCAAACTTCCTCTCGATCCAGGGGGAGCCAAACTGAACGCCACAGGCACTCATTAGCTTCAGACTTCTGAAGGCAACCAGAGGAAAAAAGTCTGACATCCACCTCCCTCCCACCCCCCGACTCCCTCTTCCTCTTCCTTACTGCTGCACGTCCTCCCCAAGCCCTCCCCCCCGGGGCCTGCCGCCCAGGACCATGAGCTTGAAGCCTTCTCCCAGGAAGCCAGCCCTGTTATTTATTTGTTTGTGGGCAGTTGTTATGTTTCTCCATTCCCCCCCCCCCCACCCACCCTTCCTTCCCTCCGCTCCTTTCTCCTCGGTTAAGTCATCAAAAGACCGGCGCTCGCTGCCGTCAGCCCAGCGGTGGTTCGAGAGGGGCAAACAGAATCTAAACAAGTGTTGAAGCTGCTGAGCAAGGCCATCCTGGGCATTTATCCCTCACCCCCCCCACACCCCCCCCAACATCAAAACCACTTCTTCTTTGATAGCTTTAAGTTGCCGCCAGAAGTGGCCAACACAGCGAAAAACGCATGCCGATAGATCATCGCCCGAGATAAAAGGCGGCAAGGGAGAGAGAAAGGGGGATTTAGAGAGACGGAGAGAGAGAAAGAGAGGGATGAGGGCGAGCAAGAGAGCAAGAGAGAGAAATAGGAACGTGAGAAAGAGAATATAAAATTAGGAAAAAATTATAAAATGGTCAAATTATGAGGTGAATGGACAAATGCATACGGAGAAAAGAAAAGTCTGTAAGAGGGAGGACATGTAAGGCCAGGGCTTAGTTAGCGTGGAGTGAGGCTTTAATCGGTTCAGAAGATTAAAATCAAGAATGTAGTGTTTTTTCTTACGTAAACCGTTCATACAAGCTATCAGGATCACTTTCTCAGGAATCGATTATGAGTAGCTGCTATCAAATAGGAATAGCGAGCCATATTCTTCTCTTTGTACTCTGTCTTGTTGCAAGCCCAAACACACAACCAAAAAAAAGCTTTCCTTTTCAACACAGGTTTGGAAGACAGCCATTAGAAGTACTCAAAACTGACATTTGGTATTGTCCAACTGCCAATTATTATGATAATGATTATGACCTTGTCGTGAGAGCAGCCGTTACCAGTGGCTCACATATAATCCACACTTGTTCTTGTCTCGTTTTGTTCTAACTCGACATCCTTACCCCTTAATGACTGACTTGAAGGTCACCATGGCCGCAAATGGCAGAGAAATGTGAAAGGCATAGTTAATGCATCTGTCTTAACACACAATTTGCTGAAAATAGTCTTTGTAGCTTGCCATGTATCAAGAATGGCTCAAAACTTTTTCATCCTTGTTTTAACTTTTTGATCCAAATATAAAAGAAAGGCAAACATATAAAACGTATGAACAATTGAACGACTATATCCTAGAGCGGGTGTCTGCTCCACAATAGCACTGTCTACTTCAGTGAGACTGAGATAATTAGGGCTGTAGTCAACCAAAGAACATCTCGGTAGACGGAAATCAACCAACTCCACCATCAATCAATTGGTCGACGGGGAAAAATGTAATAAAGAAGTTTGCAAGTTGCTCCTTAGGTATCCCATGAGGGCGCATTGCAGGAAGTCAGTGGGTTTCAGATCCACTTAGGGTCCAAGTACGACTTGGTTAAAGCAGAGCTTCAAAGTAAAGCGTGTTTAGATGATATGCCTACATACTTGTTTGTCTTTGCCCTTGTGCCATTAGTTTGGAGCTGAGTAAATGTTGATTAAGTGTCGACTAGAATCCTTTGTTGAGTGATTTAAAGTTGTAAAAACAGGGGTGTTTTGACCTCCGTTCTTTATGTTATTTCTAACAATATAGCCCATTACTCAAAATTAAAATACATCAGTCTGCAAATGTCCCTTCAGTCCCTGAAATAATGGATTAAGAATTGCTTTCTCCTTATATAAGAAGCACCAGCGATCATCCGACAAATAAGAATTGGTCAGAAAAGGGCATATCGACCAATCAATCGCTCAACCGACCAGAACTTGAGAATCCTATAAATGAGGCCTTTTGTTTGTGCCGACACACAACCTGACACAAACACACATTCCAGTATCCGGGTCATCCTGGAGACCACCAGGGTCAGCTGGAAGCAGGTCAAGGACCCCACGCACAAAGTGTCTCTCTAGCCCTCTCCCTCTCTGGCATTACAAAACTGCCTTGAAGTGATAAGTGAGTATTAAATAATTTATTTGTATATCAAACCCATGGTTTCTGCATAGGTGGTGGAAACAGATCTTAGATCCTGGTCTGGCCACCGGGAACCCGATACAGAGAGGGGAGGGTTTGAGGGTCAAAGAGATTGAAATGCGTGCAGAAATCAACGTGAAAAACTATGCACACGTGTATGCGCCTGCATGAGACCATTGCGTACAGACGCAGAAGGAACAAGGAGAAAAGGAGTGAAAGACCCCAAAAGAGAATCGATACACAGATAAAGAGAACTTTGTGTGGTGAAAGTGTGTCTTTGGTTTCCAGCTGCTTGATTCATTGCACGTCTAACAATCCACAGGTTGAGGCTAAATAACATGTGCTGAAGACACACTGGCGGCTCCAGCAGAGGCATTACACACACACACACACACACACACACACACACACACACACACACACACACACACACACACAGTCTCATTAACACACGGGCGTCTGAAGACAGATGGGTCAGCATTCACACGCCCACACGTTGCCGGGGACTTGGGCGAGAGGCAGCCCACTGGCACGCTGGAATGCAGGCACCAAACAAACATTCTCACTCGCCGAGAGGGAAGGTGCAACACTCCATCACCATGGTGATGAACAACTCACCTTGCTCAACAACCCAGGAAGAGGACTTCTGCGCACAAGTCTTATTTCCCCCCTGACAGGCAGGTGTCACTTTTATTAGCAAAGCTCAATTTCCGTAATGTGTTCCTTAATGGCAATTTTGAAAATGATTGTGCCATTAAGAGGCTATTATAGCTGAAAGAGGGATATATTGGGACGCAGGTGTGCATAGATTGGCGGGTCGTTAGGGTGTTGTTTTTTTAAGATCCTTCAAGGTGCCCAACCCTGACCTGTTGCTTTATCTGTTAGTCGCATTAGAAATGAGCGCTTCCTAAAATTACTAAATAGTAAGATAGGAGCTAAGATTAATCGGAGATTGGCATTATTTCAATTATGCATATTTTAATCACTTAATCATATCTGACCCAAGTGAACCAAACTTTAGTTTCATTTTTTAAACAGATTTGGCAATATTATTTTTTAATTCAAAATACTGAAATAACTTTATTAGTGTCTGACAATGAAATGATATTATTACCTCCGCCAAGAAGGTTATGTGTTAATGTCTGTGAGTCTCTCCTTGTGGCCATTATGGAATCTGCAAAAGATCAGCATGGAGTTGCCCTAAGCTGGTGGGTGGGCTGGTTGTGGGCCAAGTAAGCACGAACTGATAACTGATTAACTATTCATGCCAATTGGCCAAAAGAGGGAGTGGCAGTGGGCTTGATGAGCCTCTGAGAGGGACAGCTCATAAAGTTGAGCACAGATTTATTTTGATTAATTTACATCACTTTATTAAATAGATTTTCATTCAAATTCAGTTTTGCCCACCTCAGACAATTTCAAAAAGATAATCTGCAGTAGCCTCTGGTCTTTTGAAACCTCTCAATGGAGTCTGAGATACTGCGTCTGTGATTTTCAAACATATTCAATATGGGCTACAATTTACCATTAACCTCTGAGAATTGAACATTCATTAGATATTATAACTATATCCCCATGCATATTGACGGAAAACATAGATTCATAACTTCTGATTGGGTACACTGATGTGAAGAATAATCATAAATGAATAATTGATGCACACACTCGCTTTTTGCTGTCGGTGGAGACTTGATAAACGTTGCCTGGATGTTGTAGTCCTGGGGCCTTTAATTGCTAGATTGCTGATCACTAGACACAAACCGCAGTGTCCACAGAGGACTGCAGCACACACTATACAGGCCCCAGTGCTAGGTGTTGAAGGTAAATGTCTGAATTGCGATTCGCTGTCAGTACACAACCAACCAATCGGAATCACCGGGTTACATGCACAGCATACTTTTAAATCTAGAACGAGAAATAGAACTGCACTCAAACGTAAAATTAACTTTTGCAACTAAATGCAATCTAATAACAATTGCAGCGTGATTAAATGGCTTACATTATAAAACAGTCTCTTATAACACACATGAGGGCATCCCCTGTTAATGGCTCATAAGGTTACCGTTGGTCTGCTGCTCATGAAACCCATGGTTAACCGTTTTTCATTTAATGGATTCCTTCCCTATAGATCTTCAACCAACCGAAGAGCAGTAATCCCACCCAAAAAAACTGCTTAAGCCAATCAACTACCTCTCTGGGTAAGTTTTCTTCATTCTAATGGTAGTTTCACGATAAAATGAGCATTACATTTCTATGTATTGCGGTGTGCATTACAGTACCCCTAAAGACTGATGACACATTTACCTCTAAATTAAGGGACACAGAGAGTGAGTGTATGCATGATTAAAAGTGAAGATCGTTAAGAGGACGGTAAATTTAACTGGCATGAAGTGTCCAAAAAAACCTAATGCAGGCTTTTGAGAACGTGGTTATGGCTGCAATGGTGGCCAGCTTCTCTGAGTATTATCAAGTACCGTTATCCCTGTGGCAAAGCCCTTCCGCTGAATGTTCCCCGAACCACCATGTTCTCCTCTCTCCCTTCCTTTGTTAATTAAGCCCCCTGCCCATGATAAGCGTGGGCGGCAGCTCCAGAGCTGGGCTGGATGTAGGAGACTGGCAGCGTAGGAGCCGGGCTGGGCTGATTCTGCACTGTTGGAAGATGATCACCAGGTATGGGGAACCTTGGACCTCAGCTCTGCTAAACTTTGATCCTGAGAGCATCTCAGCGTCGGGGGGGGGGGGCGCCAGCGCGAGGTAGAACCCCGATGTTTGTCACATAAATTATGATTTGTAACAGCTAGAGCGGGCTCTTTTTTAGCTCGTCATGGACATGACGCCTCACTCCCTTACCTTCCTACTTCCCTTTCCATGTTAGCACATACAGCAGCACAACCACCTGCGGCAGAGGAAAACAGTGTTGATTGACCCAAACACCATCAGCACGATCCAACCTAGACGAACCTCATCTTCGACCGGCAGATAAAGAACGCCGCTCATCATGCTTTTCTCAGCCTACTAGTGCAACTCCCTTTATTCCCACCTTTCTCAAAAGCAAATATCACACCTTCAAACTAGCCCTAAATTCTGCTGAAAGACTGCCATCACGTTTTGAGAAATGTGAGCACACTAGAATATATTTCCAACCTTTATTATAGCACCTTTAAAGCACCAAGATGCACATAGCATAGCATGTGTTGATCCCTTATGAGCCCGAAAAAAAGAGTGAGATCTGTGAGTCACTCTCCTAGTCTTCCCCAGGTGCACATTCACAACCAGAGGGGCTCGGGCAATTGCCACAATTATGGAAAGAGGCGCTCCTACTGGAAATCAGATCAGCAGAACTTGTCAAACTAGAAAGACAGTACTTCAGAGAGGCACATCGGAAATCCTGAGCCGTTGTTTTTATTAACGCTTTTTTGAGCATATCCGATATCAGCCTTTATCATTAATTGACTTGGTTTTTATCCATCTCCTTGTGCATTTAAATTAAATTAGGTATGATTCTTTTTTGTTTTACAAAAACAAAACAAAAGCTTGTATTTGCCTCCGCTGGGGCAAGTGTTTTACCACTGCGTTCCATGGTTTCATAAACCTTATTAAACTTGATTTCACAAGGGTTTTCAATATAATTATTTGACAACTGTTACAAAGAGAAAACACTCAGACCGTTCAACACAGGGAATTGAAAATGCAAATCAAATAACAAGTCGAACCTGGGGCGTGCATCAGTGTGTTCCTGAATCCTCAGACGCCAGCCTTCCGAGTTGCACTTATGACGTCATTTCCGGTCTCGGAGCATTTATAGCGTTCCTGTTCATCTTTGTGATTGTGTCATGAAACAGAATCGTGCCACAATCACTAGTTGTTGTTAATTGTTAGCTACATTAGCCTTTTTAGCACACCCGACAACAAACAACACAACTTTACATTGTATTGCACGCACAGCAAGTCCGTGCAATGCATAAATTGGTGAACGGAATAAAGTAGCAATGTAATCAAGTGTGTAAGAGCATTTAAAATCACTATTCAAATGACCAACGTGGTACAAATACAAAGAAAATAAATCTCTCCACGGGCGCAGCCATTTTTGTTGAGGGCGTCATCACTGCTCTCGGCCTACTTTCAGAATTCAAGAGATGATGACAAAAAGGGGGCATGCCTCCGAGAAATGCCGCAAGAAAGCTGGGAGATTTCCCGACTTCCGACTCGGAAGGCTGGCGTCCGAGGATTCAGGAACACACCATTGGCGGAGTGCGGTGTGGGGGTTGCGGCGTGTGAGAGGATACTCACCGGTGGCGTGGTGACCGCGTCCTTGTCGTAGTACTTCTTCCTCTCGTACTTGTCCCGGATGAAGACCTCCATGGCTCTGAGAGTGTTCAGGGGTTAGGGACCATGTCTCAAGACTTGCTTACAAACACAATCAAAAGGAAACTCACCACTGTTCAACCAGTGTTCCAGCCTTTTCTCCCCTCACTGCTCAGCCAAGGACAGGAGCTCTGTGGCCCGTTAAGCGGGTTGGATCTCATGGTGTACTTGCTCGTGGCTATTTGAAGGGGAAACAAGCCATTCGTTCCAAGCTAACTTCTGACAAAACTAAACAGTACTGTATATTGATTTTTTTTTTTTTTTAATTTGCCACTGTGGTACCAAGGTGTAGCCAATAAACTAGACACCCGGTGTATATTTGAAAGACTTTGCAATCTGCAGCAAAAGAGACTGTAATGGAAGATACGGTTGCTTTGGGGTACAATTTACTTTCAAGAGACAGCTTGGTATCAGACACCAGACAGACAACCCGTATAACTCATTCGGTTACATCCCAACACTTTCCAACATCGATAAGCTTTCAGATCAATAAAAATGAGAAAGGGGGGGAAAAAAACAACTGGGAGGATTGAAAACCTGATGCCATGACTGAGATACAAAAATTAATAGCGTTCAGGCCATTTAAAAGAACGAATAAAATTATGTAACTAAGTTTCTTAGTGGAAAAAGAAATGCAACCAATAAGAGGTAGCTTTAACTGGAGTTTATCAAATCTCACATCCCTGATTACCAAGACTACAGTTAGGACAATAGTTGTCCTACCTTGACTTATGAGAATAAACAAAACTTGTCTTTTATAGGAGGGGTTTCATTTCCTTGCAAAATAGAGTGCTTAATAACCACTGCATGAAGGCACATGCTGCAGTTAAAACACACACAAAACACATCAAAAAGCATTTTCATGCACTTAAAAGGTTTGTCCTTAAAAATGAGTTTATGGACAGGAAATTACCTTGCCCTCATACAAAGATGCTCAAATCTTGCTAAAATCTTCCCCTCCTTTCTACCCATTAAGGACTCATCCACTCCACCATCAAGACCTAGGGGAGGATCCCAGAAAAATGAATCATAGTAATATGGCTAATTCCTGTCTCTTATCTCCAATCGTCGGGCTCCAACATTGAATCTGGTCATGGCTTTCAAAGGATGTGAACAATGGCGACCACCCGCGCTGATCCGTCTCCCAGATGGGGCTGTGGAGATGATTTACGTTCAGCGTGGGCAGGTGGGCACGTCTCTGGCGAGGGGCGCCTTTACATCGTCGTCATGAGCAGATAGAGCACCGCACTCTGACACGTAGCAGAGAGCCCCGGGATGCGTGGTTAACACGCTGCACGCGCGCAAGACGCATCGATTCACATGCTAATGGAAAACAAAGCCAGGGGGAAAAAAAAATACTCCCAGATCTTTATTCACAACGCGCACGCAGACCCGTACAGCAGCCTGATATCATTCTTAGAGGCTGAACCAAAAACATCCCCCCCCCCACACACACACACACACACACACACGTTTATTTTAGAGATTAAAGAGAGCCGCACAGAACCGCAATCAACAAAAGACTCCCATTTTCAACATCGCTGCCCCATACCCTTGCCCGCACACACACACACAGACAACAGAAATGCACACAGTAATTCTGGATGTGTTATCTGCCTTTTCCAGACCGCGCTGCCGTTGAGGGAGCTAATAGAGGCCCGCGGAGTTCAGAGTGATGACCACCCACCCAGTTCTCAGAGTTTGGCCATTACAGCCGGGCTGGGGGCGTGGGGAGGGGGCTTCAAGCTCAGCCCTGCCGGAGGACATGATCGAAGCATATGCTGCTCATACAGCCACAGATGCTCCAGGTCCTATAGCATAGACGCTGTTGCACAGTGCAAAAATAGAGAGCGACAACGCCATGCGCCCGACCATATGTCTTGATTCTGTTCAAGGACACCATTGTAAGGAAACATAATGAGATATTTCCACTGTGCAAAATAGAGGGGAATGTGGTTTGATCAAAGAGGATTTGAATGGGTTGAAAAAAAAACAACAACATTGTATCCCAGATGTGCATTAGCTGGTTACAGGCTCTGGGGGGGTGAAACATTATTGGTTAAAACGTGACTTCGTTACTCTCACAAACTGTAGCGATGTTGATTAGATGGATATAAAATCCCTTTCTGCCATACCCAAGTCTTTATGAGGTGAATAATATGGCAGTGGAAATGAGCCAACGAATGGTAATAGGTCATTTGCATTTCATGCAGACTTCCGAGTGCATTTCGCTCCATTTGATTGTATTACTCTAGCAGGGAAGATCATTTTGTGTAAGCCATGAGGTCTTATCTATATAGACAGATTCATAGGCTGGACTCTTATTAAAGCTAGGGTAGGCAATTTATTTTAGAAGCATTTTTTTGTTTGTCGTTTTTCCCGACAGCAATCAATAAATCAAATGCTCGGACAAAAAAAAAGGAAAAGAGTAGGACTGCCTACCCTAGCTTTAACTCATTGATAAGCCTCACTGTTAGACAGCGGGTGGGCCCCTCGCTGTCTAACGTCCCCTGTGGTAGCATTGATGGAGCATCACTGGAGCGTTTATTCAATGAACCCTTATAAATACGTCGCAACTATCCATACATCAACCATAGATCATATAGACACACAAACGCATACTATTCATTCAAAGACAATTAAATCGTAAATAAAAACACACAAACAACACACACAACCCAGTTGCAGGATACTGGTCCGTCTGGGGCCGTCTGAAGCTGTCTGGGAGGTGGGCCTCGTACATCTGGCGGGCCCGTCTGTTCCCGATGTCCACCATGCTCTGGGCGGGGGGGGAGAGAGCAGCACTGTTCAGCTCCACTGGCCCTCCAGGGAAGGGGGAGAGAACTTGTCTCTCCCTTGAGTGGGAGGCCGGATACAGCTGTGCATTATTTACTGAAGGAACTGCAGTGCTTTTCGAACAGTACCCCGTTTTTGCTATGAATTCGAGAACCAAGTGTTGTGGAGAACAAGGTGTGGAGAACAAGAGAGGCCATTCACGCAATAGTGACTGTGTGTCAATATCAGACATAACAGATTAAAATGTCATCACAGTATTACAATAGAGAAATTATCTAAACCTTGAGACCGCAGAGTCTGAAATGCCAATATTGATATAATCTTGTATTGCTGTACCTTTGTTCCCCTACAAAGGTAAAGTGGAGGGGAAGGGGAAGACACACACACACACACACACACACACAAACAAACAATCTGTCAAACCTGAATTAGAGGTGGCTGATGGATGGGAAGATGATGGCATAAATGGGGGAGACAGAGTTTTACTGATCAGCCATGCAGGATTAATTAGTCAGCTGTGATTATTACCATGCCGTCTACTTCCACTCAGGGAGGTGATAGATGGACAGAGCCCTGAAGCACAGACAGTCACACTCTGACACGCGCGCTTGAGGTCAACCACGGCACGTTGCAGTTCACGTGCAGCACTTAACGTTACTCAGTCACATCTGAGGCCAGGAGCTACTTCTAAACAACGCACGTGCATGGACTAGTGTTGGTCGGTCAGTGTGTTTGTGTGAATATCTAATATCTTCGGTGTTATGTTACTATGAATCTCCTGCTGACAGTCGTGCGTCGCCGTGTTCCAGAGGGACTGAATGAGGTTCTTTACCTGGATCTGTTCCGGGGTCCACTGGTCCAGGTTCACAGACTTGACCCTGGCGATGTGGACCCCCAGGTTGCGATGGATCCCAGCGCAGCGGATGCACATGAACACCCCCAGGTTCCAGGACGCCCAGCGCGGACCTGGGGAGATGAACGATTTTAGACACATATATTTATAGATAGATATATATTAACATAAAAGCAGCGAACAATAGAAGCACTAAGAAGGTCGAGTGGTGGATTCGTGCTTTCACAAAACCCTCATGACTTATGGGTTTAAGATGGCGAGAAATAGAACACAGCCTTCTGACTCGGATGATACTTGAAGCGACCATGACCAGTTCATGAAGCTAACATAAGAATTCTAAAGGGAATCAGGCCTTGGGAGACAACCAATATCTCAAATATATATATTTGAGAACCGTGACAATGAAACCTTTCAGAAAACACTTGCTTCACCTGTGAGCTGTGAAGTCTGTGCCTAGACTCATAACATCGCTCTGTGTGATTCCAATGAAGCGCAGTATCCTTAGATCATTTATTCTGATACCCTGCCGAGTCATTGTCTTCATCCTCATCCATATGAATCATTCTACATCATGTGGAACATGGCCAAAGGACATGATAATTAATGATACAATTATTTTCTACACAATGAATACCAATGTTAACATCTCACACCGCGGTCCTTTACAAAACCACAGCCAATCTGGGGGCTGATTTCCAGCCAGTTCATAGCCTTGTGGGACTCTTCTCCAGAGACGCCCACGCTCCAACGAGCACCGCAGAGAGAGATGCTGATCTACCCCCAGCTACATTAGCTGTGCCAACAGAGCCATGATCATCTAAAGAGGGAAAGAGCCAGAGAAACAAACTGGACCTAGTGATGTGGGTCGGGGGGGTCTTGGCTCAAGACAGACAGCAGAAGTCCTGCTGCAGTCCTGGTTCGGTGCGGGGCGTAGAAAAGCATGAAGGTGGCCAAGTTGGGCTGGTTGGTCCGGCCTGCAGCTAAACAGCCATGTGGCCGTGATAATGCACCAGCGGTAATGCGCAGAGGTTTTCTTAATGCGGCTCTCGGGCAAGGGATGAACTAAGCCTTATATATGTAGTCTGAAAAAAAAAAAAAAAAACACAGGCTAAGCAGCAGTAAGCTTCGAGTTTGATTGAATTATGCCGCGCTGAAATGGACTGCTGTTCTTCGGAGTGATGGATAGAAGAAGAAAAAAATATAAGATACTTTGCATATTTTAACAAATTCTCATTAGGACTATCGACAAATCCAATTAAAATAAATCTGGCCATGTTTGGTTGCAGACTTCAAAAAGACTAATAAATAAATGATGTGACAAGGATACAGTCCAAACCAGTCTCAGAAACGATTGGATGCGAATGTGTCTGTAAACATCATTGTTTATGAAAATAGCATTTCAAAGAGGCAGACCGCAAACCCAAGCGTGAACTCAGAGACATCCTTATTTCCACAATTAGGCTCGGATGAAACAGAGTGCTGATAAATCAATCAAATCCAATTTGATAACCTGCCAGTTTGGAATGGAATTACATGAAAAAAAGGACTCTGGAAACGCCGGGCTCATCGCGGGATCTCCCCGTTTCACCAGCATGAGGGAGAATTCTCTATTAACAGAACCTGTTGAGCGGCGCAGCAGGGGTTGATTGAGTTTAGACAAGTAAATGACCCGCGCAAAAACATTTTCCCCTGAAAATAGAGTCCTCTTGTTGAGTCGATACAGGGCTCTCTGTGCCTGGCGTCCTCGGCTACCGTACGGGCTGGGGAAACGCACTTATCCACCACAGCATCTACAGCCGAGACTAGGGCTGCTCCATTATGGGAAAAATCATAATCACGATTATTTTGGTCAATATTGAAATCACGATTATCCAAACGATTATTTTTGAGTTTGAAAGCATAATGTATTTATTCAGCGTGTCTGTCCCAAAAAACACCTTGTAACTGAGAACTTTGAAATTTCGACTTAAAAATATACACAAAATGGTCAGAAAGAAAATTGTTCATATCTAATAATAATGTACAGATATGTATCCAGCTATTCTAAAAAAGAAGGAAAAAAGAAAAAAGAAGAAAAAAAGAAAAATCGAATATATTAGTTTTGTGATCGTTTGACGCTAAAATCAAAATCGAAATTCGATCAATCGCCCAGCCCTAGCCCAGACAAATCTCAGGCCTTTAGGGTAATTTTCCGGAGTTTCTGGAAAATGCTCTTTCAGCAGTGGAATGTGAATTTTATTATATATAATATATAATGGTGTGTTTGTCTAGGTGAGGTGTACAAATGATAACAGGCCGCAGCTAAGAGGATGCAAAGAGGATGATTAGAGATTAAATGCTTTCCTGTTTTGCTGGCTTCGCCAAATTAGGTCCATCCTGGATTGGGTTTTTGGGCTAGGTGCTGAATCGCTGCCCTCAGCCAGAGGATCACTTAGTAAGGCTTGTTCAGTGAAGGCTAGAAATGGTTTCCGAGTATCAACTCAATTATGGAAATGTCAATAGAATTTGTATATTTTTAAGGAAAAATGTGGTTGAAATAAAGCAAACTGTCTCAATTTAAGGGCAGAAGACACATACAAAATAAATTCATGTGATATAAAAAAACATCAAATAATTAATTATGTAATAAAGTATCTGAATAAAGTATGAGCGTGTTAACAAAAATACTACAGTATTCATACACAATATTCAATACAAGGATTGATAAATATTAATCTCTACTTCTGTTGTTACCGGGGCTCAGAAACAATGAGACAAATAAATACACAGTGGGGGGGCTTTCTGCAGCTGCTAGGAGCTCGACGGAACGCGTTGTCTTGCTGAAGATCACGTGAGCAACCCTTTACCGGCCTGACAAACAGAGCAGCAGAGACATCCCTCAATACAGCACGAGACGGGGCATTAGCCAATCACAGCACCGATATCACAACATGTGACCATGCCGTCCCAGGAGGTTCTGCTGAGCACTGGAGGCCCTGCAATCCCAGAACCGAATGAAAAGCAGTACGAGTTAAATTGATTATTATTTCCCGTTACTGAAGGAATGGGTACAAAAAAAAAATGTATTGGATGCATAGATTTTGTCTGTATTGTATGCACAAGACATCCGAAACCCTATTGTCCCAACACTAAATCAAAGGATGTATAAATAAACACCTCCAAGGACTGTTTTTCGTACAAACCCGTTGTAACAGTGTCTTCACAGAAAACACACTTTGTTGTCCTCACAGCGGCGACTTCACCCACCATCCGCGACACGCTGCCAACAAGCATGCTGCTTTTATAGTCGTCTCTTTATATTAGTTCAATTCAACATGAAGAGAAGGAGATTACACCCAATTATAGGAGCAGCGCAGCGCTACAGCAACCACAGAAAAACACAACCTGCCAAAGGCACCGCAAAGCAAATAACACAACTTGGGCTAATGTGTTAATTACTAAACTGATCGAGCGTCAATGCGTGCGCGTGTGTATATACTCCTGGTGTACATCCACTTGGGTTCTAAATGACTGATCACTGGCCGAGCCAAAAACAGACACTCAAACAGTTTAAACTTGTGCCATTGCGTGCGGAGTGCACACACACACACACACACACACACACACGCACACAAGCACACTTCCGAGAACACCCAGGAATGAGAGACACTCTGAATTTCTGCAAATACGTCTGCATTTGCGTTTTTTGTGCACTGATAGGCAGTAGAATACACTAACGTAGCAACGGTGTCAGTATCTTCTGTCTTGTGTGAGGCGTGTTGTCGGTGGCACCCCAGGCCCCCTCTGCATGATGAAAAACAATGGCAGGCGCCAAGCTGGTAGGGCGGGGCTGCAGCCAAGTGAAGACGGGTGCAAACCGAGGCTTTTAACGTCCTCCCAATGAGTCTCTCAATCAATATTTAAAAGAGACCCAGAACAAACGGGCGTGGGACATAGACGGAGAGGGGGGCAGAGTAAGAGAGACAGAGAGGGAAGACCGCATCCAGCAGATGCTAATGCAGAAGGATGAGGCTTGAATTAAGACTAGCCCTCAATGGCTCCCGCTCTCAGCTGTAATACGGCTGAATTAAAGCAACGATTCCTGTAATGTTTGCATTGCATGCAATTCAAATAACCTTCGTGGTAACCTACGCTGCCGTTGGCATATTGATGAGACGAAAACACAGCAAGACTTTTTCATATATACTACAGTCAGTCAAAGTAGATATTCAGTACATTTATTCAGTAAACTTCTCTTAGCTATATTATAAAGTTACACTACTGTATACTGGCATGTTTATGCACCTACATATACAAAAACACACACTATAAGCTAGTATAATGATACACAATCTGTAACCCCTTTCCCCCTTCTTGTTAGTAAGGAAATGGAAGAAGGGAGTAGGCTACCCTAATGTATAGGTGTACCTACACCCTCCAACACATGAATGGAATCAACCCATTCAGACAAAACGTTTCCTTTTATATTTATGGCTATTAAATAAATAAAAAAGTAACACACCCAAGTTTGGCTGTTGGGCTCTTCATCTTTAATAAATGTATAGCACCGTTCTTTACGAAATTGGCAAGTGGGGCTCTTAGCCCGAGTAATTCACCCGAGGCTGCTAAAAAAAGAAATTGCATTAGGGCTCAGAATGAGCCAAGACCAATTGAAAAAATATATCAATCCGAAAATAATAACAACAGCACTCTGCTGCTCCCTGCTGGTTGCAGAGCATACTGCAGGAGAATTGCCCCGCCGTAAAACCAACGGACTCAATAGTACATACACAAGGAGAATATCATCACGGATTGTTTGGTACGATTTTACTCGCAACCAATAGGTGATAACAACAGCACAGTTTTGTTATTATTAGACAATGTGCTCACAACTGGCATATTGAAATTGAATTATATAATGAGCCTCGGCTAGTTGCCCTTGGGCACCAAGGTTTATTAAGCCAAAGCCCAGCAAGCTGGCGGTACAGGCAGCATTCAGACTTGCGACCCAGTTGGTGCTCTGACCTGCCACTGTGCATCAGGCATGGCGGATGTGAACGACCAGATGACATTCACAGACCAGCCCAGCACTGGGGGCAGGAGCCCTGCTGGGCCCGACATCACATGGGGGGGGGTCGCTGCTCCTAATGAGGAAACTACCAGCTAGCCCATGTCCTCCACGTCATCATACATAAAGACCACCGTCTCCTACAGTGGAGGAGTCTGCATGTGCATGCATGCATGTGCCTCTGTTATGAGAGCGAGTCACACGAGTGTGGACGTGTTTGAGAGAGCGAGAGAGCAGCAGCACCAAGGACAGCATCACGGCAAGCCAGGAAGGCTTGCCAGAATCTGCCGTGCTAGCAGAGGACAGCAGAAACGCTTTAACAGGGTCCCCTCCTCGTGAGCCCACAGCCAGACACACACACACACACACACACACACACACACACACACACACACACCTGGAGGCGTACCAATAAACATGTTTTTGGTGACCTTGGAGACAGAAAACAGTGAAAGGCAGACAGTTTCATGGTCTACTCTACGCCACATGTTTTGTTTCAAAGCAGATTTCCAATTAGAGGTGCCGCTAATTGGATTCATGTTTAGATTACAGCTTGAATCTGCTTGTACAGAGACATTTAAACCAACAAGCATGATATGTTGATATTATTGTTGGCCAAACATAAGAAGTGAGGCAGCTGAAAAGTTTGGACGCAGAAAAATGATTGATTTTCTCAACCAAAGGATTAACCCAGCTCAGTACTTGACCCACTTCCCATTGAGGTTTGGTACCTCTTTTACGAGAGACCTGAAAGCAGCACAAATGTACAAAAACTACTAGGGAATAATAACATATCGTATACTTTACAGTAGGGGCGTAACAGTACGGTACACTGAAGTCACGGTTCGGTTCATACCTCGGTTCAGACATCGCGGTTCGGTACGAGTTCGGTACAATGAAGGGGAAAGAAAAAACAAAAATGCAGAAGGCAATTCTTTTTTTATTGTGCATGTCTCAGGTTGTACCACCTAGTGTGATACAACCCCTACCCTGAGCTAGCTGCAACAGCCTGAACTGTGCAATCTAAGATGTAAACAGTAAACAATAAGTACCCCACATCATCTCCAGACTCCATCCTTAACTTGTAAACAAAGTAAGACAATCAGTTATAAAACTGAAAATGCAGCATGTCTTATATTATACAATACCACTACGAGCCAGTCCCCCAATGAGCTGTCCACAAACGTGCCATTTTTTAGAGGTGGGTCAAGGTGGAGGGTGGGGATTGTGGCCCTGAGCAGCTTGCGGCCACGGTACCATGCACTCGTGTTTACAGCGGATGTATCGCAATGGCGAGGCGCACACAGCTTTTGACCGTGTTCTGTGAATATTCTAGAACACTCCGGGTGCTCCAGCGGGAGTCCTGGAGCTCTATATCCAAATAATATCATATTATACACGGATACCTAGATCATATAATATATATTATCACGGCCAAAAGCTGTGTGCGCTTTCAGACGATATTATGAAGCTCAAACGACTGCGTCGGGTTCTCCGACGTCTCTGGTTCTTCCACTTCCACAACAATCTGAAGTAGACTGAACCGCGACATGGAGGAGAAAGGGATTGTTGCCCGCGATTATTGACTGCGATTGTCTCCTTCCGGAGCCCCGCAGCACCGAGGCGGTGGTGCCTCGGAAGCGGGCAGCGGGCTAATCCCTTTCTCCTCCATGTCGTGGTTCATGTACTTCAGGGAGCCAACGCCAAAGTTCCTTTCCCCCAATTCCTTCTCAACCATGGCTGAGATAACCCCAACTACGGGTCTCGTTGTGGAAATACCAGAGACATCAGAAAACCCGACGTGTTATGCGCCATAACACGCTCGGCTACCTAGGCGCCAATCAGGGCTGCAGGCCAGTTTTATTTTATTGCATACTGTGTATGCTCCCTGCAAGTCCATGCGCTGAACCGTGACGTCCGTACCGATTCGGTTCAATACGAATACATGTATCGTTACAGCCCTCCTTTACAGACAGATACAACTGCTCTGCGAGCCACTGGGAAGTGTGAAGTAGGCGAAGCTTCATTTGTCTGATTAGTAGAAATCCATTTCTGTCATTTACATTTTCCTGTAAGAGGTCTTTAAGCTTTTGTGGTACTCAAATTTCTGTGAAACTCTCCAGATTACTACAAACTATTGACAACTTCTTCAGAGCTCATCTGGAAAAATAAGGAAAGATAAAGAATAAAAAAAAGAACAAGGCTGTTAACACATCTTTGTGGGTAAGTTTGTGGGTAAGACCACTAGTTCCATGGAGCATTGTGGTAAAAATAAATACGCTCCGGAGAGTATCCCATCAATCACATTGCGAAACAAGCAGCAAACTGGACTGTTTTTCCCCCGAGTGAAATCGTCCGGGCTACATAATTGTACGTAATTGATAAATATTTAATCACACAGGAGATAAAGCAAAGCATCGTTATGACAATACAGAGATCAAGATGTTATGAATTATTCACACCACAACCCTCTCGACCTAGACATCTGTTTACCATCGCCATAGTAACAAACATAAAATACAGACAGGGTACTGTGGTAGTAACTTTGGTTCAGAAAAGGTTTATGATTTTATGATACAATAAACGTAATTCTTTACTATCCTCCCAATGGAGAGACCTCATTTGATTGTACGTTATATAATTGATTAGTTATTTTGAAAAATTGCATTAGAACAATTTATGGGATCTTTACTTCCTGAACCCCTAAGCTCTGCCCACCTAATTACTGTATAGCCAATCAAATTACTAATTCAGCCAGTGTGAAAGTAACAGTTAGGATTCTTAACGGCTGGAGAAGACTAAGAGCTTGAACCAGCAACTCCAGGATTACCAAACAGGCTCTACCTGCTAAACATCTGATGGTATGTGCATCAAGATATGCTTCCTCTTTCTGTTTGGCTGCATGTTGAGAAAATAAGGAACTGCAGCTCCATCAGTCCACAACATATACTGCAGGATAAGGCTGGGCGATATGGAGAAATACTCCAAAAAGTAATAATACAGAAAATGGTCAAAAATAAAATGTTCAAATCTAAAATAATGTACAGATGTGTATCCAGCTGTTCTTCTGCACTTTCTATAAAACATTTAATAAAAAATAAAAATAAATTGAAAACTCGATTATGCTAGTTTTGTGATCGTTTAAAGCTAAAATCGAAATCGAGATCAAAATTTGATTAATCGCCCAGCCCTAGTCCAAACACAATATCTTAATAAGGGCATATCTTATCTTCTCATCAAAATTCAATTTTGACTATAAAACTGGGTATCAAGATAACTCAATATCTCAATTGAACGATGATGCAATACCATTCAAACAAAGACAATAATAAAAACAATTGAATTACCATCCAGCCCTACTGCATCCAGCCCTATGATACAGATCCCCAGAAGTGCCATAGCACAGACACCACCTACACACTGGGGGAAGAATGCTCAAACTCTTTCTTTTAGAGGGCTCACTCTGTCATAATTCAATTATAAAAACATTTGTTTAGAGGAGTCACAAAATAACAAATAAACAAGAATCCAATCCAAACTGGCAAAACCAGCTCTGGGCCAATAGACAGTAGACAATGATAAAAAGGTGCTGTAGGTAAGACTTAAGAGGCTTTTCTTTAATAGGCTGGACACATCAATACAAGGTACTCTTCCCTGCCTATTGTCTATGGAGAGACAATTATAATGCGTTCATAACCTACAAGAAGTATATCACCATTCACCTAATATAATTTATTTAATTTGATGCAGCTATACAACATAATCACCCTGTAAGATTGTACAGTGCAATTTAGAACCGTTCAGTTCAAGATTAGGGCAAAAAAAAGCAATAGGCAAGTAAAAAATGCCCTATTCAAAGGGCTTATGGGCAATTTAGCTGAATAGCTTAACATATACTGCCTGACTAACGGGGACAAGGATAAAGGTGATCAAATTTAATGGGTTTAACGCACAACCTGGAGTCCACAAAGCGATTCTGAACTACAACTACACTCAAGACTTGGCACCACTGACCGGGGGCGCCCTCAGCCACAGCCTCTGTTACGACAGCACCACCCAACCCTGAACCCTCACAGGCCAATCACCAAAAGGTATTGCTTCAAGGTGTCCAGGTTGTATGACTGCATGTACACAACTGTAGGCTCTGTATCTGCGCAATGCTTTCAAATAACACCTCCAGCTCCGGGCCTGGAACACATTTCTTACTGACGCCAGGGAAGCAGGACCGCGTCCGAGCCAGCAGGAATTCATCAGCCTCATGTGAGGAGGCGCCGTGGTTCTGTACTGCAGCCCATAACGTGGTGTCCAACAAGGCATGCCTCCAACATGGTTTTGGAGGTGTTTGGGAGGGAGGGAGGGAGGGAGGGAGGGAGGGAGGGAGGGAAGGAGGTGTCTTGCATCGTGTACACAGTCTAAATGTTGACCCATCTGTGAGAGTGTGGTCGAGTAGTCACATTGTGTGGAAGAAGTGGATCCTCTGGGATGCAGGACGAATTCCAGAGAAATCCCATTCAAAGTACCACCTGTTCTCCCCTGCTACAATATGTTGATCGCTGAACAGACAGACAGACACACATACAGTCAGACAGACGGGCCGCCAGGTGGGTGGCCAGACAGACAGACAGAAAAACAGAAAGACCGAATGAGAGTGAGAGCAAGAGCAGATGAGAACGAGAGAGACCAAGTGTGTGAGTGATATAACATTGCCCATGGGGTCCATTGTTTCCTTTAAGGATCGCTCTACTTGAACTAGTTCTGATTGTAACAATGTCAGGTTGACTCGTGTGCAGAACTCAACACTGAAGCACTCATCTTGCATGGAAAAGGAAGAGCATACAGTCTGGGAAATGGGGGAGCACGGGACCACAATCAGGCATGACCTCAGGCCAGATGTGTCCTTTTGCTTGTTTTCTATTTTGGGCCATGTGACTCGATTTTTCCGTAATGTCTGCACCCCCGATTATGTTAAGTATCTGAACAACACTAACCCTCTTCCGACAACTATGTGGTCAGTTTCCCCATCCATCTGCTACAGTTAACAGACCTAAACTCCTTCTTTAAAGATAACGCTGTTCTGCAGACTACAATATCCACCCCAGTAAGGTGGACCAGACACCAAGGCCGTTCAACACATTGTACTGTAACTAGACTAGACTTTCTTCTTCTGGCTCTTTCAACCAGAACATGGGGCTGAAATGAGCACACATACACACACAAACACAAACCGTAATAAAGAGGGGCTTGCCTTGAGAAACCTCAAGGTCATCTCCTCTTCTAGGAAGGTTACAGGTGTTCAGGTGTTCTGAGTACTAATCAAAGTAGTACATACACACAATGCTATGCCAGTGCAATTCTTCTCTGATTGGTTTTTGCCCGACCCCCCTTACCCAATCGGCAGTAGTAGTACATTTTAGACCAAACTCGGACACTTCACACTGCTGTCTCACATGTCTTAAATGCAATGAAACCTTGTACCATGCTAAATAAGTTCCTTGTTAACTAAGAAAAACATAATCCCTTTTCCAGGGATAATCTCCCCTTTTCCACCCATACACTCAATTGAGCTTTGAATGTGATGGTGATGGAGTGCAAACTCACACATGATCTAACGACACTCGAATCATACTTCATCACCAGCAGTCTGGTGTAGTCGAGGCTGCAACACGCTGGGGAAAGGGTCTCAAGAGCATTTATCTGATCCAATCAAACTGGATATCACAGGATGCTGAACTGCAGCCCGCCCGGAGTGCAAAGTAGCCAAGCTCACTGACACACCAGTGAGGTAATGTGATTTAAGTTACACCATGCCCAGATGAATGGACGATCAAAAAGCATTTGTTCTGTTTTTGAGTGCCAATGTTGCCATGGGCTAGTCTGTGGGTTTATCAGTCCCTTAAGCGTGACAGCTCTTTCCGGTTTGTCTCTGGGAGTGCTGCATGGATACAGATTGTATGAAGAGGGGAAAAGAGCTTTATTCTGGTTCTGTCTCCCACCATTTAACCCTGTACTGTAATATGAGCTGCCATTGAATGGATCCACCCAATCCAGTATGAGAATAGTTATACTGCAGGCAATATGCTCAACATCACAGCGTTAGTGTATGTCTTCACATGGGTCAAGGACCTTACTTCTTACTGCATAAAAGTAATAGGAATTTAGAAACAATGCTCTATCACTACATTGCAGTCACATTACAAAGGATTTGTACTAACAATCGATAGCCTTGTGAACCAAACCTAAGCTTATGGTTTGTGTTCCGTTTCATTCATCAGATATTTATTGTGAAACTTTAATTACTGGATAGTCTCATGAGATTACCCCATACATGCTTGAGGCGATTTTACCATCATCGAGGGAACTCTGCACACACCGACAACTATTAAAGGATAACCTATAATATCCCATCTTTGCCCAGCGCTACTTTCTCATGCATTCACACATTATTTTCAGGGAACACTGAAAATGTTTCACATTATTCACTGATAAACAAAGTCTTATGTTGCAGTCCAATAGGGGTGTGTCCTTTTGGCCATTGTTTGTACAGCCGCAACCGCAATTCTAGAATACATCCCATGTTGGCTGAAAAAAATGGCTTATCTGAGTGGATTAGTATTAGTCACTATAGTTTAAAGCAAGGTTCCATTTGACACTACTCTTTTGTAATCACACAATTGTCCTAGTAGGATAGGAAAAAAAAAATATATATATATAGCAAGGAAATTATAATAACTATGTGTTACAAATTGCGGTATACATTTAAGTTTAATCATAAGTACACTAACAGCAAACACTCCTAAACAGGCTCCCCCTACGTTGATAAACACGGGTACCAAAACAAACACCCAAACTGGTTAGAGCAGTATTACTACTATAGTCTGTCACAGACACTTTGGCTTCGGACGGCTCAAGTCAAAACTTGAAAAGGCGTTTGCTTGAGGAATAACACTAAAGAGTAAGAGAGACGTAGATCACGGATGCAATGACGTAAAACCTATCTGTCGGATCGCGGTCAGACAAGTTGGTCATGTAGACGTGGCCGTCATGCACCAAAAAAAACACCAAGTGGGTCAAGCCTCGCGCCAAATCCCCTTCACCTCAGCCCGCCGCGAGACGACCTTTTTCCGCTCATTAATAAACCAGCGTTAACGATACGACGGTCGACCACGGCCATGGGTTGCAAGCCTATAGCCACACACACAGACACACACGCAACCACACAGACATCGGTAATGTAGCTGAGCGTTAGCATGAACAAGGTATAGGTGTATGTGCCAACTTGTCACGGCAGATGTTGGGTCATAAACCCGGCGTCGGCAGAAGCACCACAGAGCCATGGACACACGGATGACATGACACGAACGATGACACATATAAAACTACATCCCATCATGTTACCTTTCGCCTCGCAGTCACAGCAATACTTGTTTTCCTCTTCCCTGAGCATTTTAGACAGGATGACCTGGTGCTGCTCGTTCAGTTTCAGAGCTTTCTCCCTCTCCGACCGCGTCGTCATCTTGCCAAAGTGGTGTCGTCCTGCTTGTGGTGTGACCGCTAAAAGAAACCCAGAGCCTATTCCGTGTTAAGTTTCTGAAATCAACATGTATTGAGAGGGAGGGACATCACTGTGTGAGCTTCATACACCTGGACCGCTGCTAGTCGGTTAGCTAGAAAGGCAATATGGTTGGAGAACGGTAGAACGTCACTTCACGTCAACACCTTTTCAAAATAAAGGTCCGTAATGGGAAATAACCAGTTCCTAGACCGATGATTCTGTGGTCACTTGTCATGTGTATTATTATGGTAATTTTGCATCAGATACACATATAAATAGGTTTTATATGATAAGGTATTTAAAAAGCAAATTATAAAGGATTAAGTTATATTATAACAAAATATGTATCTTGTATTATACTGTGTTCAATTATCAAACTAAAAGGTTGTTTATTAGAGCAATCTGACACTTTGAAAAACAGCATAGCAATACAAAATTGGTTGACCTGACATGTGAATGCAATAATATTCTTGCAACAATAATTAGAAGAACACATGAAAGACACATTATGTAACGTTTTTAATACTGAAAGACAACAAGACAACTGTACAGTTTGTTACACATACACACAGCACAGGCAGAATTAAAAAAGACCAACACTCTACAACTCATTCATCTCAACCGAGAACATCATCATCAATAGCAGATGATTTGGCACCTGCCTTGATAGAAAAGCGAAAATTGAGTAATAATAATACAAAATGTTAACAAAATTAGAATAAATTATGCTAGATAGACCTATTAAATTGGTAACAGGCTTCAATGTGCCTCGCACTCGTAAGCCGCACACTTCATTTTTTAAATATAGATCCATTCGATTTGTAAATACTAAAGGCCCATTGTCTTTGCAGATTATTACTTACGACCAATGTCAAACAATTAGGGTAAAATGCTTTTTGAAAACGTAAACAACATGGCAACACCAAAAGACGTTACAACTTTTTACCTCGAATGTCCAATTGTTAAATACTTTAACAGTAATGTTTAATAACACTAGGTGGCAGTATAGACTGTACTCTTTCTGAGTCGCTCAACCAAATAAAAAGGATTGTACAAAAAAAAGTAGTCCAGCCTTAATAGTTTAAGTATAAAGTAGGCTATACTTTATTATACTACAATTCGTTGTTGGATAAATTGTAACGTTTTTCATTAATCTCTAAAATTATTATTATTATTATTATTATTATTATTATTATTATTATTATTATTAATATTATTATTATATTATTATTATTATGTAAACAAGTGGCCCAACATCAGCTTCTTGAGGATTTGGAACGTTAAAGCACTCAGTGTCAGTGACTGTGATTTTGTTTAGGAAAATGAATGTAAATGTACTTCATTTCGCCATTTTGGAATGCCTAAGACAAATGTAATAGCCTGGTTAGGCTTAACCAGTAGGATTTGGCATTGATTGACTTCATATTGTACATTAATCTCCATGCCCAACTATCAAATAAATGGTAATATATGTATCTATTCTCAGCAGTATAAGGATATTAATTAGGGTTAAACATTTTAATCTCAGTCATCGTCTGACTGAGACAATGTGTTTGGCTGCTAGTTAATGTTTTACATTTTTGATCAACTGACAGCAAACACAGCCGAAGTTTGACCTTGAGAATTAGTATTAGCATACGATGAAATGCGCAAGTACACAAACACAGACATACACACAAACACAGTGTGGCAACCCGTCTCTGGCACAGCGCCCCTGGAGGCCCAGGGGGCAGGTTGTGGAGGCGCTGTACCACAGATTTACAACAGATGGCGACAGTAAGAGCATTGGTGCCAATCATTGAAATGCGGAGCACCTGAGGATCAGGTGGGGATCACACTCAATCAGGGCTCTCCTGGTTTGCGTGTGTGGAGAGACCGGTCTCCGTGGGTGACGGGATGCCACCCAGAGGAACAAGACTGTGGATTCCTCCAAAGCTGGGTTTTGTTTGGTTTTATAGTTATATAATTTATGTTTGAATAAAAGTGCCATTTTGGCTTTAAGTAAGCTCCGGTTCGTGTGCCGATTGGAAGGAGGCGGCTCACTCACCAAGCCGGGTTACCACATATGGTGGAGAATGCCGGCAGACACAAGGCCCACAGCATGGACTGGTTCCGGGAGAGGGAGGCACTGAAGGCCCAGCTGTTTGGTTTGATGAAGGAGCTGGAAGAGAACCGGCAGGTCGCCCAACAGCTGAGCTTCAATGTTGGTCCCCAGCCCCAGCCAATTGAGACTCGTCAGGACAGGCGGGGAACAGCGCCACCTCGACGGGCGGCCCAGCCGAGGCGACGCGTCCAAGATGTGGAGAGGCGGGATCGCATCTGTCAGTTCCAAGAGAGGGAGGAACGGGAGCACCTGATCCGCAAGAGGAACTGGCTGGAGGTGGAGAAGCGGTGTCTGAACGCCGACTCCATGGAGCTGCAGCTCCTGGAGCGTGAGCGGCAGCGCATCAGGTTTGAGCGCCGGCGTGAGGGGTACGGGAGCCAGCGTGAGCGGGTCTAGCTGCGCCGGCAGCAGAAGCAGCTACCCTTCGGCCAGGAAAGAGGTCCTACAGGTTCCAGGGGGGTCCCTATCCAGCCGCGATACGGGTTGCTGGTCAGTCAGAGGTGCCCCGAGCCTTCATCAAAGGGTGTAGGAGTGTTGACACCCGTCTCTGGCACAGCGCCCCTGGAGGCCCAGGGGGCAGGTTGTTGAGGCGCTGTACCACAGATTTACAACAGATGGCGACAGTAAGAGCATTGGTGCCAATCACTGAAATGCGGAGCACCTGAGGATCAGGTGGGGAAGCATGCTTTAAAAAGCATGCTTCCACACTCATTCAGGGCTCTCCTGGTTCACCTGTGCGGAGAGACCAGTCTCCGTGGGTGACGTGATGCCACCCGGAGGAACAAGACTGTGGATTCCTCCAAAGCTGGGTTTTGTTTGGTTTTATTATATTATTTATGTTTGAATAAAAATCATTTTGGCTTTGAGTAAGCTCCGGTTTGTGTGCTGATTGGAAGGAGGCGGCTCACTCACCAAGCCGGGTTACCACAACAGACATAGACACACGCGCGCACACACAGACAGACATACACAACTAAAAAGCCTGGGGTAAAGCGTTCCCTATTGAAAACCTCAGCCCTCATAAATGGTTCACTACTGCACACTATAAATCAAGTATGGCACTTTCTATATTCCTACATGTAAAGGAAACAGGAACTACTTTAATGGGAAAGTGTGAGATGAGCAAAGAGAGAGGGACAAATAGAAACGGAAGGAGAGCAAAGAGTGTGCCTGTGTTTGTGGTGTATGTGTGTGCTTGAGTGCGCACACGCCTGTCTTTGTGTGCGTGTGTTACATGCGCACCTGTGTGACCGCACTTTACGTCAACACAGAGCAGCAGCAACAACAGAGACGAAAAATGTCACAAGTGGCACAAATCCAAACCTTCAGACGAACAGCCAATCAGAGGAGTCTGGCCCCAGAGCGGACGGAGGAGCCGCGGCAGGCCCCTCCCAGAGTTCACAGCATGGACTCGATGGCCTCCGGCGTGCCCTCAGGGGTCCGGACTGCCTGGTGCCTGACCAGCGGAGAGCTCTCCCCCTCTGCCCGGTTGGCCACCACCTCCACCCTGACCTCCAGCAGCTCCTCGGCCTCCTCCTCCTTGTCCTCCTCCAGCTCCGCCTCCTGCTGTTTCTTCTTCTTCATCTCCTGCTGGTTGATGTGGTGGAGGATCCCCGCCCCCAGCGCGTCCCCCTCCACGTTCACCACCGTGGTGGTGCGGTCCCTTCACGCGCCGCCGCCGGGACACACGTGCCGACACACACACACACAGAGGAGAGGAATGAACTAGCAAGCCAGTGCACTGTGTACACATGCAGTCACACAGATATATGCACACATGTTACAACTCAAATTGGGGTTAGAATTTGACTCTTCATTCAAATATAAATCATAAATATACTACTAGTAAGAAGAAGAATATAATTGGCAATATCATTGTTATGGTTAATATAATTAAATGACATAGCAACTACCATGGAGGTGGAGCGGGTTGTTTAGCAACCAAGGGGGTTGCTATTTTGATCCCTGGCTTTTCGAGTGAGTGTCGAAGTGTCCCTGAGCAAGACACCTAACCCTAACTACTCCCGCTGTTGCCTAGCTTTCGTTGACGCCAACGTCGGTGTGTGGGTGTGTGTATGAATGGTAGAATGTTAGGCGATAACTGTAAAGCACTTTGATTGACCACTGGTTAGAAAAGCGCTTCATAAAATGACGTCCCTAATAGCATTATGCTTTTACTTACACAATCCAGTCAACCGCCAGCATGAGGGACAGGTCATTGGTTGGAAGACCAATGGCTTCCAGGATGATCGCTATGGTGATGATGCCACCGGCTGGGATGCCAGCTGCACCCACACTGGATGCAGTGGCTGTCACTCTGTCAACGAGAAGTAGAAATAGTACTTTGGTTATAAATAATCAACTTTAACTACTATTCAGTGGTCGGAACTGGTTATATTATTGTTTTATCAACAATCAACAACCAAGTGTTTACCCATCACTACAGGGTCGTATGGTCGTAGGATAGACATGGTTGTAGGATAGCCAAGAGCACCAGGCCAGAAACCCAACCAGCCAATCTGAAGCAAGCAGGGCATTAATATAAGTACAAGTTTCAAAACAATCTGCTTAATATTAGCTTGAGGACAATTCCTGGAAAATATATAGTCAAATTAATGAAAAACAAGAGTTAAGAATATATCTCCCAGGCCCTGACATAATTATAAATTCACATGGCCTTCATCTGCAGGGGCCTGAGAATAACAGGTAAGAGTACCCCCCAACCCCACCACCCTGCAGTGAAAAAACTAAGAAGGAAATGAGATAGCAGAGGGAGTTTAGTGTTAATATGACACTAATCATTATATCAACATATCAGATGAAAAGCAAATAACACAAGCTGGAGACGCAGACGGCAGTACAGTGTTGAAAGTGGTGTGTGTGTTTGTGTGAGTGTCTGTTTTCCTCAACGTGTGTGTGTAAGTGTGTGTGTGTGTGTGTGTGTGTGTTTGTATGTGTGTGTGTGTGTGTGTGTGTGTGTGTGTGTGTGTGTGTGTGTGTGTGTGTGTGTGTGTTCGTGTGTGTGTTCGTGTGTGGGTGTGTGTGTGTGTGTGTGGGTGTCTGTTTGTCTCAATGTGTGTGTGTGTGTGTGTGGGTGGGTGTAATTCTGGCTGAAGTCTGAATCCCATGGTACTGGCCCTTTAAAAATGTTGCAAACTTCAACCCGGCCTTCGATTCTCAAGCCTCCCTTTTGTTGTCATTTTTCTTCCTCCAAACCAAAACTACTCCAGCCTGACCTCCCCAGGAGCGAGGAGTGTGGGTGGCATGGCGGCGGCGGCCGGCCCACGGTGACTCACTCACAGGATGGTGAAGATCTGCCCGGCGTTCAGCTCGTGGTTGTTGAGCTGGGCGATGAAGACGGCGGCCACGCACTGGAAGATGGCGGCACCGTCCATGTTGACAGTGGCGCCGATGGGCAGGATAAAGCGGCTGATGCGCTTGTCCACGCCGTTGTTCTCCTCCACACACTTGATCATGGAGGGCAGGGTCGCTGAGCTGAGAGAGAGAGGAGCGAGATATAGCAATGTGGAGCAACGTTAGAAATATGTATTTTTTGAACGTCCCCGTGGGACAGGGACATCTGTCTAGCCCAATAGTATTCAACTAACTGTATTGCTTCCTTGGGTCTCTCTCTGTTCCTTGTGTTCATTGCTATTCCAAAAAGACCAGGCTTCTTAATGAAAGGCATTAGTTCCGCCATGATAGCCTTCTTTACATATTCTGGCCAAAAAAATAAAAAAATAAAAAAACACAAAAGGCAACAAAATCTCCAACCCAGAAACTGTTTACTGGGGTTCCTGGGAAACAACCCTGAGCCACAATACATGGCAAAGCATGTGTAATAGGACTACTGATGGATTATTCCCAGACCCGACAACACTGTGTGTGTGTGTGTGTGTGTGTGTGTGTGTGTGTGTGTGTGTGTGTGTGTGTGTGTGTGTGTGTGTGTGTGTGTGTGTGCGTGTGTGTTTGTGTCTGTATATGTGTGTGTGTGTGTGGCTGTCGGTGTGTGCGGATGTGTTAGTATGTGTGCGTGTGTGTGGCTGTGTGTGTGTTCCTATGTGTGTGTGTGTGTGCGTGTTGGTGGTGGTGTGTGGGTGAGGGTGGTGCTGTGGGTGTCTTTGTGTGTGGGTTCACATTGGGGATATTTAATCGTGTGCTACTCTATAACACAATTGTGATTGTAATTGATCAGCACATTTGCTTTTTCAAATGTAAAAATTGGGCAAAATAATTGATCAGCTGCTTTGTCAAACAGTCTCTTTCGCAGAATTGTGTGATGCATTTACATTTACATTTACATTTAGGGCATTTAGCAGACAGTTTTGTCCAAAGTGACTTACAATTAGTACATTTGTCAGAAGGAAGAGAAGCAACAAAATATATCTGTCGGCAGTGTTGGGAAAGTTCACTTTCTACGTGAACTAGTTCAAAGTTCAGTTCACAAATTTTAAAATGAACTAGTTCAGTTAAACGTTCATGATTCAAAATTTTGAACGAAGTTCACAGTTCCAAAAAATGAACTAGTTCATAGTTCTTTTTTTCAATATGTTGCTGTGAGCTATTTGTTTTTTCCGGTATTTTGAACATTGAGCCCCCTTTGTGGTTTTTCTAGGATGAAATAGAGTGGTTGAATCAAGTATCGTAGCGAAATACAGTTTATATCGTGTTTTATTGCACATTTAGCGCATTTCGTAAATCCCATTGATTTATTTTGGAAGACTCATTGCTCGTTGGCCGGAAACGGAAAAGGGGGGTGTTCACGTTTGGTTGTAGTCTTTTCGCTCGGTTCTAGCCCTACTGATGAGACGGAGAACCGAGCGAAAAGACTACAACCAAACGTGAACAGCCCCCCTTTCCGTTTCCGGCCAACAAGCAATGATTCTATGAGGTATTCTAGTCCGCTGAACTATGAGCCAGAGAGCTAACGTTATGGATAGTACATATTTATAATTCGTAATTCGTATGGCAGGGGGGCCCACACTTTTTTGGCGTGCAAGCTACTTTAAAAATGAGCAGGTCAAAATGATCTACCTACTGTACATGGCAAAACGCCAACACGGTGGCTGCTGGTAGTTAGTTTCAAGCAGGCTTCCAAATGACAATCAGTCATGGTGGAATGGTATTTGCACTTAATAGAGTAGAGCCAAATAATGCAGTCAAGGAGGTAGCACATTTCCTCATGTTTGGATACTTTCCTTTGTGAGTAAATTCCAAAATTGTCCATGAGCCCTGGATTTAAGCTCAATATCAGTTTTTACTATCAAAATCTCTTCCTCCACTGCAGACGTGTTTAGGTGAAACAGTGCTGCAATTTTTTGTGATTGAGTAAATCAACCTCAACATCTTCCCTAAATGGATAGCAGTCTTGAGAGTCTTGGAAAAGTTTGTCAAAGTCAAACAGACAATTTTCATCAATCCAGTGGTAAATGCCATAGGGATGCAATTCTTTTTTGTTTAAACGTTATACGTTTTTTTTTTGTTTTTTTTACGTCACGCGATCTACCCACCCTACCTTTGCGATCGACCGGTCGATCGCAATCTACGTATTTGGGACCTCTGCTCTAGGGTCTATAGTATATAACCGCGTTGTCTGATTACAGTTTAATTCATTTTCCACAATTTAACAGCTCTCGTTTTGAAGAATAATCACCGCGCCATTCGTTTCAATGGGAATCGCGCCGGTCTATACTTTCAAAATAATAAAATTATAAATTCATATTTATAATTTGAAATTCGTCCCAGCCTTTATACGACAGATACTATAGGGTCTATAGCATACACCGCAACTGCAAATTAACCACACAGAGATTACCATGGCAACCGGTCAAACAACACGGCGATCTGCGCGCGCATCCGCCGTGTTGATAAACAAATAACCCCCATATTGAACGAAGTTAAACCAAGTGAGGGTGCCGTTCACAGACACCAGAATGAACGAGTTCACAGTAACGTTCATCAGGCAGTAATACACTACGTTCAGTTCACGTTCGCCCAAAATATGAACGAGTTCATGAACTATCGTTCAATGAACGCGTTCAGGCACAACACTGTCTGTCGGTACAGTAAGGATGTTCATAGAAACAAGCACTTACAACCGTTAGCTTAACCCATTCCCTGTATTCAACAAAAATAGCTAGGATAAGTTGCTACACAATGCTAAGTGATCTTAATAAGTGCCAGGATGTGCAAACATACAATAAATGATGAATGTAACATGCACATGCAAAGTTTGCAATCATTCAGTCTGATAGTGACCTCCTCATCCGATAGGTCAACAAATTCAATCCTTGCCCGCACTGACCGAGCTGACCCCTGACCCCTGACTCACCTGGAGCAGGTGGCGAAGGCGGTGGTGAAGGGGGTGATGAGGCCGGACAGGAAGGTGAAGGGGTTCTTGCGGGTGAAGGCGAAGTAGATGAGGGGCAGGACGACGCCGCCGTGGATGATGTGTCCCAGGATGGAGGCGAAGATGTACTTCCCCAGGCTGGTGACCAGCAGGACAACGTCCTCCATCTCCACGATCTTGCTGCCCACCAGGAACATAATGCCCAATGGCACATACCTGGGAAGGGTAGTTGAGCACGGGTTGAACAGGCTTCCATAGAAACACGCTCAATTCCAAAGTGATATTGGGGTGTTATTCACCCCAGCTGATTCAAGCCATCAGAAGGCTGTTGCTGATCAACCGACAGTGGGTTATAAGGGTCGGAATTAGAAATGCCATGTTTGCGTAGGCTTTTGAACTGCTGTTGAACATGAGGATTTTTGACAATATAGGTAAAATATAGACAATGCGATATGTGGACAGTGGGGACATGTGATTTCTAGGACAAACGTATCTCATGAACCAGGTCGTCCTAGGACAAGATCTCTAGGACACCCTTACCACCTGATCAGGGACATCCTAATCACACGATCTCCAGCACGCCCTCATCACACGATCTAGGTCGGACACCCTAATCACGTGATCAGGGACACAATGATCACATGATCTCTAGGACACCCGAATCACATGATCGGTGACACCCTTACCACATGATCCAGGACACCAGCACCATGGTGGCCTCGTTGAAGGCGTTGAAGAAGCGGATGAGCTCCTCCCCCTCCGGCCCAAGCTTCCTGAGCGCGACGCCGAAAACCATGGCAAACAACACCAGACCCAGGATGTTCATACCGTCCGTGTCTGTACCGATGGGGACCTGCAGGAGACAGGATTCAGAGGAAGAACGGATAAAGGTTACGGATGTGAGACCAGCCGCCGTGCTGGAATCAGACAAGACCTGCATTGATTGCATTGCCAGTGGAATACAGAAATGAGTAAATATTAAAGAAAACAAATAGTCGGTTGAGTATGTGCTTTCACTTTGATAATTACGGAGATGCTTTTGTTAAAACCCTTCTTCCACAGCAATCATTATTTTAGCAAGATACTTGTTTGTCCAATACGGTAAAATACATATTGCCGACCAAGCAGAAACATCGCCATAAACCTGATTAAACGTTTTATTCATTTTCTTACATCCCATTTCTCCCATTGTAGTTACTTACAACTAAAGTAAATGTTTGTATTGTGTTGTTATACATAAATACCCCTTTAAAGTAAAGCCGCATTTCCCCCGCTCTGGTCAATACTGGTATTATTGTTTTCTATATAATTAGAATTATATTCCATTTTACTCTACTCCTCTCAACTACACATTACATTATAATCTGTTTTTGTCATCCTATTCTTATCATTCATTTACTAACACCCATTTGCATATTTGGTGCATCATCCTTGCACGTTAGAGAGCAATGTTGACTTTATAGTCATTCATTGCGATTGTTGCTAACACACCAGAGGCTCATGACTCCATGGTCTCTGTGTCTATTGAACGAGCACCAGCACCCACTTAATCACACCTGGGTTCAGAATAAAAGTCTTAGAGCCATCCCGCCTCGTTCTCTACACCCGTCTTTCAAGCTTGGCGCAGTGAGAGTTTTGGCGCAGAGTAGAGCACTGGAATTGAACCCACACACCCCACAACCCCCCAATCGGCTCCCTTCCTAAGCCCATGGGAAGTGATCTGCCATCCCAGGCCCAGTGAAAGCTATATGCTGGGGCTGGGCCAGGAATGTGTGGTGGGGCGCCCCCAGCCTGGCTGCTATTCTGGGGGGACAGCAGAAGAATAGGAGGGCCGCTGTAGGGCAGGGCAATGGACTAGGATGTGATTTAGCGTTGATGAATGCTTGATTTACGGACACCATAGTAGTGGTAGTAGCAGTATTGGTAGTGTTGCGTGTGGCGCGTGTACTATGATCAAGCAGAAGGCGTTTAATTTTGCACTGTTAATGTCTTGCTGACAGATGGGAGTCATGTTTACCTGGCAACATGCTAAAAGAAACACAGTTATCACCAATGTTATCTTCATAGTATGGTATATGTCAAGTCTGTGTATATTTGTATGTTTATAGGTTTTTACCTAGAGCTAACGCAATTTAAGTAAAGGTTTTCTGTTCTTATTTTACATGATAGCAGGCCGTCTAACTGGTTTGGACCAATTAATTCCATCTTCATGTCTATTTTCTCTATTTCTAACTGTGAGGGTGTTAAACCTTCTCCCACTATTCAGACCAAGAGCCAAACATCCCCATTCCATTGTATTCATGTATTTAAGATCTTGACGTATTCCAGTGCAAAGGTCTCAGTGTTCCAGTCTGTTTGTACTCGCCTTCTGGTAGAGGGCCGTTCCATTGGTGTCATTTCCAGTGGCCACCATCTTGTAGTCAGTGGCGTACTGCAAAGGATCCCATTGGATGTTAGTTAAAGGAAAGGAAAATTTTGACAACAATTTAATCACATCGGTAAGTGGTACAATATGTTGATGTATTACTATCTTGGTCAAGAAGTAAAAAGAAAAGGTTAAAATAAGGGTAAGAAAGCATACAACATTTATGACACAACAATTTAGTGAAACATTTTTGTGGGACATGTTTTTGTGGAAATGAAATATATGTTCAATGGTCTATGAGGTCAATAATCAATCTTCAAGGAAGACAAAGAAAAAACAACATGTAGGGGTTGCACAGACCAAACTGGAATGCTTTCTGCAATAAAAGTCCTACTGAAAACACTGCCTCCTTTTGTTGATGAACACTATGGAAGCATATATGCAGCAAAATTCTAATGGAAATGCAATTTACAATTTGCATTTCAATTAGTCATTAAATTGCGCAAATGACAATTCATTTTGCAATTGAATAATGTAATTTGAAAATATGTTATTCAAAGTGTATATTAATTTGCAAATTGACAATGAAATCCTTAATTCAATTTGAAAAAGTTATCACAATAAAAATAGAATAACATTTTGTAAAAAGATTGAGTGCCTTTATTCAAATAGAAAGCTATAGCGCCTCCGTGACTGCAATGCACTTCGCCACGCCATGGGATTCAAAATTGGAATGACATTTCAATCGGCAAAAAGGTTTGCGAAAGACTTTGCAAAGCGCATCAGCGAATCGCATCTGGGTGGGAACTACGTCACTTCCTCGTAATTGTCCTTGTATATAGGCGCGTTCATGGTCCTGGTGATAACGAGACGGCTCGCCAGTGATGACGCTCAAGGTTACGCATTTTCCCGACAGCGACTGTTCATGTGCACTGTGCTGGGAGTCTAAAAGTTCTTCCCAGCAGGTTTTCTTTATCCGATAAAAAAAAGTCAGAACTAAACAGAATTTAGTAGGATCAGTTTCAAGTTCGAACGCCTTTACTTCCTTGTAGCCTATCACCTACTACCTTTTTGCTTTTTGTATTGCCACTGTATGCAAGGCTTCACTTGCCCTTATCTAGAACTGGTTTAACAGTACACAACGTTTAAAACTGAGCAAAGTCGATGCAAACAGACGGTTAAAACGTCAATCAATAGTAAATTATGTGATATGATGGTTGATTCTTTTATATTGAGTAAAACGTTCATGTTCTGCCATGTTCATGAGCGTCACTAGTAAACCATACGTCATCAACTGGGCGACTCTGTCATCAAATGGTGCATTCAGATTGCTGGAAATTATGGGGAAAACATTTTTGCGACGTCGGAAAGTTCTCGTGAACGACACTTCATGATGCTCTTATGATTCTACTTCCGTTTGGCAACTTGGGCCAGATTTTGATAACAGAGTTACACTACGCATTGCACAGTGCGTGTCGTTCATGAGAACATTCCGACACCGCACCACAAAGTCTGGCCCCAGTTGCCGAACGGAGGGTGAATCATAAGAGCGTCATGAGGTGTCGTTCATGAGAACTTTCTGATGTCGCGAAGATGGTTTCCCCATATTTCGAGCGATCTGAACGCACTATATGTTCGTAGGTGTCAGCAATGGAGGAGATTGTCGCTACGCACCGGAGTTTGGCAGATGACGTGGAGAACAATCGCGTTGAAGACACAGATGCAGTCGATAAAGTGTGTGCTCTGGGAGATAGGATAGACGACATGAGTATACTACTTTGACTCCGTAATCCATAACTACGGAGACCCCTCGAGGGGGGCAATTCGCCGCCCGATTGATCTTATATGATGACTACTAGCCATGTAAATAGTGTTGTGAATAAACTTCATAAGCTTTTCAAATCTTATTTGGTGTTTTATTGGTCCTTAATGTGCAAAGTAAACAAGGTGCAAAGTGATTCCGGAATTGATTTTGTTAGAGGACAAATCACAGCCCTTGCCGTCTCCGTTGCGTCAACGGATAGTTAAAAATTATTGGATGCGCACGTAAGCTACAGAGAGGGAGAGGGCTCTCCGCGTCACAGCACTTTACGGAGGAGTATAAACCGGCCTTTATGCCGCCTTCAAGTTCCCAGGAGGTTCGGACCTTAAGCTCGGAGGAAAGTGCTTTGATGCCGCCTTCAAAACAGGTCGGAGGTTCGGAAGCTCTTACGTGTCTTCACATAAACCTTCCCTTCTTCCGAAATAAGGGCGTTCAGGAAACGCCCCTCAGAATTGCGTAGGCTATGACATAAAACCGGAAAAACTGATAGATCGTGAGACTAGATTTCATAACAACTGCAATTATGGATGCACGCAGGGACCTCTCTGCGCTTCTTTGGTTAATCAGATAAATCAGTTATTAGAACTGCTTGCGATGGTTGAACATAGGCAAGAATTTATCCGGTGATGTTTATAATTGTAATCTATAATGTATCGTAATGCAAATGTTAGAATGGGTGTTGAGTTTGCCTCTTAGTGCTTGCTGCAAGTTCACTATCAATGAAATGGGCGGCCATTGTTGTGTCGTGATCTCGGAGGACTCGGTGGCTTTACTTCTGCATGAAACTCTGAGCGAAATCTCCGACCCAAAGCACTTTCCTCCGAGCTTAAGGTCCGAACATCAGAACCACCCGGAAACTCCAAGCGTTTGAAGGCGGCATACTTCCGCACGGAATTCCGAGCGAAAACTCCGACCGAACAGAGTGTTCAAAGCACTCTCCTCCGAGCTTAAGGTCCGAACCTCCCGGAAACTCTGACCGTTTTGAAGGGGGTATGGCTGCCCATTTCATTTGATAGACTAAAGTGAACTTGCAGCAAGCACTAAGAGGCAAACTTAACACCCAGTCTAACATTTGCATTACGATACATTAGAGATTACAATTATAAACATCACCTGATGAATTCTCGCTCATGTTCAACCATCGTAAGCAGTTCTAATAACTGATTCATCTGATTAAGCAAAGAAGTGCAAAAAGGTTGCTGCGGGCATCCATAATTGTAGTTGTTATGAAGTCTAGTCTCACAAACTATCTGTTTTTCGGTTTTATGCCATAACCAACGCAATTCTGAGGGGCGTTTCCTGAATGCTCTTATTTCGGAAGAAGGGAAAGTTTACGTAAAGATTCCGAACCTCCAAGCTGTTTTGAATGCGGCATTACTGGTTGGGCTGACGAGGAAGTGAAGTGGTTCCTGCCCAGACGCAATTCGCTGATACACTTTGCAAAATCGTATGCAAAATCTTTTGCAAACCTTTTTGCGGCGTGAAATGTCATTACAATTTTGCAACACATGGACCGTGGCGAAGTGCATTGCAATCACGGGGGCGCTATAGCTTTTCCATTTGAATTAAGGCACTCAAAAAATGTGTTCAAGTGTTCCACACAGGTCTTGGACATATTTTTCTGTTCTGTACGCTGATATCATATCAGTGGGAATTGCAAAAGCTGTTTAAGCAGTGTGTGTGTGTGTGTGTGTGTGTGTGTGTGTGTGTGTGTGTGTGTGTGTGTGTGTGTGTGTGTGTGTGCGTTCATGTGTGTATGCCAACAGCCATGTCCTGCTACACTTTTTGTAGCAGGACATACTGCTACACTTTTTGTAGCTGGACATACAGTAAGTGCTTGTGAAGAATTCAAACAAACCGATACATTTCTGTATTAACACTAATAACGGTAAGTAAATAGATGTCTCTCTCTCTCTCTCTCTCTCTCTCTCTCTCTCTCTCTCTCTCTCTCTCAATATATTGCGTCGATCTCAATTCTAGAAAAAGAGTATCCAAAAAACTGGGCAGACACAGACCAAACAAAGGAGCAGCTAAGTTAATTGCTACAAAAAAAAAATCATTCATTACTTAATTCACTCATTCAATCACTGTTGTCAGCAGTCTGTTTGAATATTCATTCAAACCCGGGAACCAAGACTGGGTAGAGAAACTGATGACTGAATAGAACGAGGGCCAGCAAGAGCGACTCTACAAAAAAACCTCTAACTTAACGGCCCTGAAACGTTCTTTATGCTGCAAATCTCTCTCTGCACCCATCCAGCCTTATCTGACGCTGTGGACATTCCAAGCAGGGCTTCTGTGTGTGTGTGGGGGGGGGGGAATATGTACCCAGCGGCCTTGCTGCACTTTAACCCTTGGTTTTAGAAGAGTGTGTTATTGGTTCAGTGGCCAGCACCTGGCCCACCTTCTTCATATCCCATGTGAGTGTGTTGGTGTGGGTATGTGCATGCTTGTGTGTGTGCGTGTGTGAATTATACGTGTTTGTGACAGTGTGCATGGGTGTGCATGCAGGTGTGTGTTTATGTCCGTGTGCATATGCATGTCTGTGTGTTCGTATGTGTGTGTGCGTCTGTGCGTCAGTCAGTGTCCCCAAATATTGAACTTCCTGACTCAGTATTTCAGCTCCAATAGACCGGCAGGCCCAGTTCTGAGAAGCAGAGCGGGCGGCCAGCGGACTACATTAAAGAGCAGTGAGGCGCGCTGGGTTGCTAGGCGCACTGTAATGGAATGGCTTCCCCATGGAAACCATTGGTGAGGAGAAGAGGAAAGAGGCATTCATGTTCCCCCATGAGGGAGTGAGAAGGAAAGAGAGAGAGAGAGAGAGAGGGAGAAATTGAGGAAGAGAGAGAAAAGGAGAGAGGGAGAGGGAGCAAGGGAGAGGGAGAGAGAGGGAGAGAGAGAGAGAGTGAGCGCGAACAAGAGAGAGAGAGAGAGAGAGAGAGAGAGAGCGAGAGAGAAAGAGAGAGGCAGTGTTTAAAGATATTATACAGTACAGGGAAAGGGGGCTGCAGGGTGCTGAAAGAGGAGAGATGAGTCGCGTCATGTACTCACAGAACGGAAAGCAGCTGCCACTAAGTTCGCTGGAAATAAATTCCTGAAACAAGAGAAGAAGTGAGGGAAATAAGAACAATGTTGAAAGTGAAGAAGTGAATGAAAGTCACTACTTTTCCTAGCATACATTTACGGATAATTCAGTGATGGTATATATTGCTCGTAGCAGACTAGTTGTGAAGTGGTCAAACTGTGTAGTTCAACCCTGCAGTGACCTTTGACCTGTGTGAACCCCCTACCCTCAGTTGGGCTGCGAAACAAAGCAAGAGGAGCTCACAAGATTAAGCCAAACATACAAGCTAAGGTATACAGACCATGAGTCAAAAACAGTATCACCACCAACTCTTTAGCACACATTTTCTGCACAAATTAAAATATAAACAGTGAATAAGGAGTAGAAGAATAATGGATGAATAATTGTAGTGCACAATACTGGCGTTGTTAGGTGGTATAGAGCTACGTTTTCCTGATAGGATTGCTGAAATGCCTTACAAGTAGTCTACTATGTAATGTATGTTAATCTCAAGTTAGTTCCCTAGAGCCAAGCATCTCCTACGGCTGGTATGACATTTGGAGACTCGGGTCGCCCATGATTAACTCTCGGCTGTTGAACCTTACATCTAATTGATGTCCCTGCAATACATTTTGTTTCATTTGTATTTATATTCCTTATCAAGAGTTTACATTTGTAGGCAGAAGGCTTCTTGCTTCGAACACAGGGCGGGCATTTAACGTCTCAGTCAAGTCTAATTAAAGCTTCTTCCTCTGATTTTTTTGTTTTATTGAGTTATTGGAAATTATGTTGTCACTGTTGCCACATCATTATAGTTTTGGCGCTATAATTAATGAAGACGTGTTTTAACTCCCCTCCCTTCACATGAGTATATTTCAAACAAATTTTCATTGTCTGGTGATACTATCAGACCTCCCCATGTAGCTAGTAAATGATTTCTCACGGAAACTTCGGCGACATCCAATCAAATTCGACCGCGAAGCCGCCAAACAGGAAGTAAGCCAATATCTCAGCAATTTAGTGACCGTCGACCTCTAGGGGGCGCTGTAATTAACGAAGATGTGTTTTAACTCTTCTCTCTTCACATTATAGTTTGACATTTATAACAAAATCTGACAATTGAGAATCAACGCCCCTGTCGATGTGATAAGAGACAATAAGCTGCTTTAGGGTCCTACAGATACTTGCCTGAGACCCCCTATGAATTGTGTTGTGTTGTGTTATGTAAGTAGTTTCTCTTATAGGCTTCTAATCTACTAGAAATTAGAATTTGAGTTATATTGCCAATTAAAGTTTTCAACAGTGATGGATTACCTTGACATCCAACTTTAGACTAAATTAATTTATGCAATTGCACATAATAAAAACATCCGTCTAATGTGGTAGGAGTGTGTATCATACGTCGTCACGTGTATATTTATACATGATGTAGAGATCTATATCCAGGCCATGGCCTGTGTGTTTAATCAACTGCACATTATACCATGAGTTTAATTCGGGAATACGTTGCCTTATGCCCCCACTCCACCCCCCAGCCACTATAAACGTCCCGCTCTACGCTATCCCATCCCCGGCACACCTGGCATGGGACAGCGAGCCGCCCTGACTTAGCAGTGGGTCAACCTATTTTAGTGGCTAGTGTTAACTCCCGCGCCACATGTCCTGGAACCCCACGGTTTGGTCATATAGTCGAATCCCCAAATATAACCTCCCCCCCCCCCCCCCCCCTTGCCAAGACACCCCTCAACGTTACCTCGCGAGGTCTAAAAAAGAGTCGGCTGTCTCCTTGTCGTTGCTGATGCTCTCCAGCGCGAGGCTGTTGGTGTTCAAAGCCCCCGCGCCCACGCCGGGCTTGATGATAAAGGCGAGGCTCACGCCGATGCAGGAGGCGATGAGGGTGGTCCCCAGAAAGTAGCCCACGGCGATGCCGCCGAGCTTGCCCAGGGAGCGCGTGTCCAGGCTGGCGGCGCCCGAGACGAGGCTGCACACGACCAGCGGCAGGATGATCATCTTCAGCATCCTCAGCAGCATCTCCCCTGGGAAGGCGAAGTAAGTCATCTGCGCCCGGGTCAGGTTCATCTTCCTCACCATCATGCCCAGCCCGACGCCCACCAGCACGCCGGACACGGTGAGGATCACCATGAGGTTCCTCCGGAGAAAACCCCTCAACTTCTGCCCGAAGCTCTTCTGCTCGCTGGTCCGATGCCGGTCCAGGATCTGGTCGGTGGACGCCGAGTGGGGCATCGCGTGGCCGTTGATTTCTCCCTTGCTCTTCACCATCCCTCAACTCAACAGTGAACTATAGTTTCTATAGTCTACCCTGGTGAATATGAGTCTAATGTCCTTTAAGTCTATGAGCAGCAGGGAGAACGAACTATCCGGGCTGAGAGAGTAGCGTGGTCGGTGCGCTCACGCTTCCAGTGTGTAGGCTGGCGCTTCGCGCATCGGAGCGGCGCTGAGTCTCAGCCAATTGGAGAAGGAGCGCGTGTTGACAAAGAGCCGGGGACATGCGCACATTACAGTGGGGGGCCGTTGATAGAGCATGATGCAACAGTGGTGGGGATTACTAGGGGGTCTCTGTCGCCGTTTTACTACCCTAGACCTATTAGACTTAATAGAGTGCTGCTGCAAGTAGTGGTGTTGACTTGTTTGGAGTTATCTGCTATGGTACTGTTTGTTTTTTCCTCTTGAATCAGTCAAGTGTATAGGAGCAGGATCGAATAAAGCTGAGCTGTCCTGGTTTAGGTGTCAATTCAAGAAGCTGGACATGGGTGCCTATTCCTTATAGCTCATGAAGTAGGCTAAAGTCCTGCTATATATCCTATTAAATCACATTTGGAAAAAAAAATCAACATGCGTGTATTTGACGTCTTCTAGATATTAATAAAATCGACCGATTCTAAACCAACATATTCGACTTATGATTAACATTAGACCATGTCTGACGCCACACTTTTTAAGAACTTGATTATTCAAGAATGGCTTTCGTAGCGCTATTTGAACACTAGGTAACTCACTACGTCCTATAAGTGAGTTAAATAAAGCCCGTGGCTGTTCAGCAAAAAAAATAAAACATAATGATGAAAATAGCCCCGTAGAGTTTACCTCTTTGTGGTTGCATTACCAGCAGCCACAGGTGCAACATTGTAGCGAGTGAAAACCGCAAAATTCTTACGTGTCCATATATGGGCAGATTTAGAAAAAATTGTTGCAAAATGTTGTAAATTCAACGTCGGTATTCTTTCTTCTCTATGCATAGCGCATCTCGATATTGCTGTTTCGTGCTGCTAGCCTTTTAGTGAGATCAGAGAGTGTTGAGAAGGACAGAAATAAAATATCTTTGGTAAGATGGATAAGAGAGACCCGCAGTGAATTCAACCCGATCCACTTGACATCGGGTAGGTGCATGACAGTGGTACGGTAAAACTTCAATAGCCCGGGCTTTTATTTGTTTCTATCACTGAATTTTCGAATAAAAACTCTTGCTCAGCAACGACGGAAAATACTATCAAATTTATTATTTAAACCAGTATGAATATAGTATGTTTACCAGGCAATCGAATAACGCCTGCACGCATGCACACACACACACACACACACACACACACACACACACACACACACACACACACACACACACACACACACACACACACACACACACGGAGTGGTAATCGGGAGGGTTGGGAGAATTCCCAGTGGACCGTTAACGTTTCGGGGCCGCCGGGTCAACGTCGCAACAAATTCGATTTTGTCTAGAGGAGAGTAATTGAGCGCCCCGTCCCGAAGTGGCACAGCCCAGGTCGGCCTTGAACTGCAATTGGTCTGAAAGACGTAACAGCTAATGACAACATTGAACTCTCATGCAGGCTCGAACAGAGTGACACACACACACACACACACACACACACACACACACACACACACACACACACACACACACACACACACACACACACACACCTTTAAGGAGTTTTTCACCGTATCCAGCTTGTTCCACGCTTTAAGCACCCAGGCTACTAGTATGCGGCGAGCTGGGGCTCTCATGTTCCCCCCTGCGCTCTATTCCTTGTCCGCATCCCCTGCCATCCAGTTGTCATACGATTCATGCAGACTGGCTTTGAAGGCTGATACCATGGATGTACATTGCGTGTGCCGTGTTTTCCCGCCAATGTGGCGAAGCTGTATGGTTATGCTGTTGAGAGCTTAAATAAATGGACTATATAAATTGACCAGTGGCGGTGGGTCAATAGAGGGCGCTAGGGCGCCGCCCCTCCGTGAAATATTCACTTGAATATATATATTCAAGTGAATATAGTTAGCAGATATATCTGCCAACTATTAATAAACTATTATCAATATGAAATAAATCAACAAAAATGCATAGGGTTTATCGTCGTTTAATTGTGTGATATTCTTGTGTGATACGCCAGCAACCATTTAAATGCGTCTGAACGTCAATGATTTGGGCTAGGCTAGTTATTGGTCATTCGAAATAAAGCCCTCCTCCAAGTCAGGGGCGCCAGCCACGTTGAAGCCAATGTAAGCTCGCTTACTTTTTGCTGTCTATCAAGCAGAGACAGCTTTTCATTGGCGCAAGCAAATTCGCCCTCGGTTCGCACCAGTGTGCGCCCCAGGCCAATGGTATCGCTTTTCTTTTTGTTATCAACACATGATTGGACAATTCAGTGAATTCGCGCAACAAAGCTACATGTAGAGAAGAGACAGATCGCTAACTGGCAGAGAGTTGTAAGCACTTTCCACCCTTTTCAGCGGAGGAATTGTACTCCCCAAGCAATGTTATACTTAAAAGGAGCAAGTAAGTTACATATTAATTTAGTCTTTCGGCCTGTAGCATGTAAACAAAATGAAGCAACTGTCCCATATTTCTAACTGCATTTGAAGTAGACATTGAGACTCACAAAAAATGGACGCTATAGGACAGTGATCATGATTTGTCTCAATATCAAAATAACAAAAATGGGTCAAATAGCAATGGCTGGTGGAATGGCCATAAAGAAGGTCTGTATATGCACTGTAAGCTTGTCCAGGCCCTGCAAGTCAGGATGTAGGCTATGAATCTGAATGAATAGTAGGTAAATAGGTAGTGGCCATTCCCACAATGCACCAGGAAATCAAATCTATTAAATTCCATTTTTTCTATGGGGGGGGGGCAGACCCCCTCTCTATTACTGTGCCCCACCAACATTTTTGATCACCAGCTGCCACTGAAGTTGACTATAAGCAATTATTGAAGTTTAACATTTTGTTCAGCAAATTTGACAACTGACAGATGCAATATTGTAGCCAGTGAAAACCGAAAAATTCTGACTTGTACATTTATGGGCAGATTTAGAATAATTTGTTGCAAAATGTTGCAAATTTGATTCTCTATGCAAAGCGCATCACGTCGATATTGCTGTTTAGTGCTGCTCTAGTTTGCACAGATTCAGCAATTCAACCCGGTCCACTTGACATCGGGTAGGCGCATGACAGTGTTTATTTGGCTACAGGCTTTGCTAATGTCTCATTTTGGCTGCTGGTGCATGTGGTTCACTTTCCTATCCTTAACGTGAACATTAACCTACTCAGTAGGCCTGCCCCGACGTGAGTCAGACATGACGATTGGTCTTTCCTTTACTTCTCAAACTACGTTAAAATTGCATGTTCATCAGCCCGATTTTCAGATTTTCTCGGGAGAGAAACCCCCGAACCCCCGTTTTAAAAGGACTATAACTTCTGGGCTACAGCCCCGAATGTTTTCAATTGCTAGCGACGCTCCTGGTGCAGCACCATGGTGGTCAGCGCTATATTTAGTTACAAACATATATAAAGATAAGTGATACCGCACACCTACAGTTCATTGAACGCGGTGGGGAACAGAAAGAAACGGAAAAGCTCCCCCACTTTTACAGCGCACTTGACTCGGATTATCATGGGCCGCATTATGCATCGCTTTATATGTAAACTGTACCGCCCGCATTGGCCACTAGATAGCGCCAATAACCCACTAGACATGTTTATGCAACGGGGTGGGGCGGCTGGGATTGTGGGAGTTATCTGGATGATTTATTATATAATATAAACATAGGAACAGCAATCTTATTCCGGTAGGGGGAAGACACTGCCGTCTGCATAGCAACATTCTTCAATGTCCCTTAAAAGTAGACGAATCATAAGACTAACGTTACATTTAGAGCGTTTGCATTCATTTAAACTAAGGGGATCATAAAGGCTTTTTGAACCTGTATATCTGCAAAATATTTTCTCCTCTGTTCTGCTCTACTCTCCGGTGTCGTCGAAAAACAGCCAATGGAACCCACTTCCACACACCGACAAATACGCACACACACACACACACACACACACACACACACACACACACACACACACACACACACACACACACACACACAGCTGCGTGGCCTGAATGCTGGAAATAACCACAGGCACGCCGCTCGCTCTCGTCTGCTGGCACTGGTAGCTCTCAGCAGCCAATAACCAGCGAGGAGGCGAAACCAGCTGAGCGACTCCAGAGCTGTCGGGCTTAATGGCACTGTAACATTTCATAGAGAACGGGCATTGTGTTAAAAGACAACAAAAAGTGTTTGTGTTTACATCTTTATCTTTCCTCTTTTTGTTCGTTCGGTATCTCCAGGTTCATCGTCGGGAGGAGAGTGCGATCAAATAAAGACACATCAAGTTTTATTTTATTTTAAGAGTTTTATTGTATGTATATATATATATGTATATATATATAAAACTACAAAAGTAAGACTGCTTCAAATTCATAGACCCCGTCCATTTTATCCCACATACACATACTCACACATTCGACCCACCCACACACAGGCAATTTCAGACAGACACACCAACACACACTCAGATCCAGACATACAAACAAACACACACGCATGTCTTATCTAGTCCACATTTTGGATCCCAATACAGTGATCATCTGATAATGTTGCTCTCTCCGCGTCAGACGATTTGTGTTTGTTGTCCTTGTTTATATTGCATAGAAAAAGGCACAGCACTAGGGTCTGTGAAAAATACAGCCTTCGAATGTTGGACAGCAGGGAGAACATTGTGACTGCACAGCCAGTCTTTCCTAGCGGTCCCCACCCCACCACACCCAAACAACCCCACCCACCCAGTCACCAGCCCCGACACATCTGACCCTAAAAGGGTCTTGTAGGTTCACTTCAGAGTGTACAAGACAGCGGTAAAAATAGATTTGGGTGACAAAAACTAACAGACAACAAAGAAAGGACATGTAGAAGGAACACTGATGAAATGAGGGGGGCTCTCCAGGCGTGCTATATACATTACCGGGAGCTCCCCGCTAGGCGTAGACTATGTACATTACTTTTGGCATGAGTCTGTGACAGGCTTTGGAGTGTTGACATCTGAATGCAGAGGACAGTTTGGGAGTAATTGAGCTGCATCGACTGTTCCCCGGACCCACAAACTGTTACAATTATTTTTTAAAAAACAAAAGAAAAAGGAAAGGAAAGGAATTAAGAGGCAGACCTTCATCGCTTGTGCAGTGCCCAACCCCACATGACAAATAAAACAGGGAAGGAAGTGTGAAAAAAAAACAGACAGATATATTTTGTATATAATGGCTTCCACCGATAAAATCCATAAGTGATTAACAATCCTATCTGGGGCAGAGTACATTCCCGCCACACATTCTGTACACACGATTACAATTCAAATGGTTCACTTCACACCAGAAAATAAATATCTTACACAGGAAGGGAAACAAAATAACAAAAAAAAGAGCACAGAATAAATAACTTCATTAACAAAACAAAAAGCAAATCACTCCAAAGGTTCACTCCAAGAAGGGTGAAAATATCAAAAGGAAATAATATTAATAATAATATAATAATAATAATGATAATTATAATAATAATAAGTAATCCTCTGTGAACATATGGTTGCCGTCAGCTCTTGTCCACCTGGCTCACAACACTGTGATGGATTCAGCTACACACGCACACACACATACACACATACACTCAGATACCCCCTACACACACACACACACAAACTCAGACCCCCCCCCCCCCCAACTTCACACACACGCACACACACACGCACACACAAGTACACACACACTGGATCCATCCGTGTAATTCATCAATGGAATCTCCCAGCTCTACAGTTCGGAGGTTTTGAATGTTGCTTGGCCATGTTTAAACGAGCACTCCCACAAGTCTCCTTTTTTATTATTAAATCCCGAGAGGACTCGAGACGCCGCGAGGGGGGTTTGGATTCTCCCTGCATGTTATGCCGAAAAAAAACTACAAAACAAGAAGTAATCCTTAGCAAACCCACGTAAACAGACTGAGGCCGCCGGTTGGGGTCACCTGTGTACAGCTGAAACCACTCTCCCCAGCGCCCTTTGGCCTCTCTAGTCTAACTGTCATCAGTGCAGCGTTCGTTGTAAACATGCCACGCTTTGGTTGTGGGAGAAGCCAAGGTTTTTTTTTTTGAGTTGCGGTGTGTCGGGGGGAGGCGTTGCCACGAGTCTTTGCGATGGCTCCTGTGCAAACCGAGAGTAAAAAAACATAGACCGTTTAAAGTACAGTTATGTGCCTGCTATTAATGATTGGATGAGGGGCGGTGGGGAAGGGTCATGTGCGGAAATCCGGCTTTTAAAGTGAATTGATATGCTTATCGGACGTTTCTTACGACCGAAAACACTGGGGTTTTTGCGACAATGGCCACCGGAGCAACAGGGCGACCGCATGCCCGTTCCTGAAGTGCAGCCGAGCTGATATGTAGCGCCACGGTACAACATTGAGACCTCTGATAGGACAAAAGACAGGAAGAAATGAAAGGTATAAAAAAAGAAAAGGTTTCTTTAGGCTTGCTTTACAAATAAAATATTACCTCTGTAAATATAATTAGTATTAAATAATCCGTTATTGTAATTTTGATCTTAAGAAGTGATCTTACTTATTAATTACAATAATAATAGTTTTGATACAATAAATACAAAATAAAAAGGAAAAATATCATCTAACGGGTGACTCCTCAAACTGTTGAAACCATAAGAAAAAACTACATAAAACATGAGGATACCATTACACGGTTGAGTAAGTGGTTATTTTTGAAAGGCACTCATTTGCTGAAAGCCATGAATTGAGTTGAGTGTGTGCTTTTGTGCCTCTGCTGTGTGTGTGTTTGTGTGTGTGTGTGTGTGTGTGTGTGTTTGATAATCCATGTTTCCTGGTCACTTTATGTCCTTTCTCTTTTGGAAAAGGCAAGCACAGTGCATGCACAATGTTATGTAGTAGTAGTGGTAGGTGTAGTAGTAATAGTAGTAGTAATAGAAGTAGTAAATTACATCACATTGATGCTTACAATTACCGATTCTTGAAAACTGTATTAAAGAAAGAACAGAAATACAAAATAAAAGGACAATCAGGAGAAAGGTAAAAAGGGCCCACAGCTTTGATTCCAGTCCATTCTGCTGCGGTGCTAAAGGTCTACATTGTCTTTACTCACGAGCCAACCAGCACCTCCATGATGTGGTCCAGTTCCGTCAGGTCGATCTTGAACGGCTGATTGGCTGAAACCTGGGGGGCGGGCGCTACGGCGTACGGCGACGTCAGTGACTTGAGGAGGTCGTCGGCCGTTACCGCCGGCGACAGCTTGGCGGTGACGGCGCCCGCCGTGGTGCACGCGTCAAAGTCGTACATGGACGTGTCGATGTCGGCGAACAGGATGTCGTCCAGCGCCAGGTCGGAGAGGAACCCCGAGGGGGAGGGGGGCGCGTAGGTGTGGGAGGCGGGGGCCGCGTCCGCCGCCGCCGCGCAGACCGAGGAGGGCGAGACGACCGCCACCTCGGCCCGGGGGGCCGTGGTCCTGCTGTCCCTGAGGGGGAGCGGAGGGGAGGGCAGGGGGAGGGCGGGGGCCGCGGGGGAGGTAGTTGTGGTGTTAGCTGCTGCTGCTGTCTTTGCTATGGCTGCGGGGGGGCCCGGCGCCAGGCTAGCCGGGGCCGGGGGGAAGAAGCCGGCACCGTGGGGGGAGGGGCCCCTGGGGGGGAGGGGGAGGGGGCTGGCAGGCTGACAGTTTGGGGGGGTGGGGGGAGGGGAGAGCGGCAGGGTGGGCGGGGCCAAAGTGCAAAAAGCTGTGTCGTTGTCCTCCAGCAGGGAGGCGGGCGTGAGGCAGGCCTCCATGGGGGCGGGGCCGGTGGGCGTGGCAGGCGGGCAGGTGGGCGTGGCCGTGTGAGGAGGAGGCGGAGGAGTCGGCGGAGGGGCCGGCGACGGCGGCAGGGCCAGCAGCTGCTGGGGCAGCTGGGCGGCTGGCGTCACGGGGGAGGCGGGCATCGCCGGCGCGGGCCCGGGCGTGGCCGGCCCCGGCCCGCTGCCGGCGGCGGGCGGGGCCTCGCGGAAGGTCTCGTCCATGGGGTCGTCGGGCGGCGGCGAGGGGGGCAGCAGCAGCAGCGGCGGCCGCAGCGCCCCCTCCTGCTTGAGCTCCTCCTGGATGCGCCGCAGCATGTTGTTGATGAGCACGCGCCGCTCCAGGCGGGGCTCGGCCGGCGGCGAGCGGTGGCTGTACATCAGCTTCATCAGGGAGATGTTGAAGATGGTCTGCCGCTGCAGCGTGTACGACACCTTGGAGGGGCCCTCGGGCCACCGGGGCCCGGGTCCCCCCGCCGCTCCAGGGGCCACAGGCGACGCCAGCGCTTGGCCTTCCAGCCCCTCGTCATCCTCCTCGTCCAGCTTCCGCTTTGCGCCTTTACCGAACATATATCTGGAGGAAGAGCGAGAGGCCAGAGTCATCCACAGGTTCCGCACCCAGACCCTCGGACTGCCACGCACTGAGCGCACAGCAGAGAAGAAAGCCAACAGAATAAAAATATATATATATATATATCAGACATTCGGAAAGGAAAAGAGGGCAACACAATTTAAAACTCAGATAACCTTTCACAAACATCGCAATTCAAAACGCACATAAACGTACACAAAAACACAATTGTTCATTGTCCGCTGAGAAAATGTCGCTTCAGATCGCCACGAGAGATTTTCTTTTGAGAACGAAATATATTAGAAATGATGAGCATCTGTGGATTAACTGTACCACACACACACACACACACACACACACACACACACACACACACACACTGAGTTATGTAATAGCAGTGTTCAGGGGATCATAGGCCAGATTTATAGCCCAGCCCTCCCCCACCCGGGCGCACGCTGCACTCTTCTCCCAATGAGCCGCTCCGCCATGTTGGATCGCTACGGCTAAGTTGCTTGTATCTGGAGGCTTGGGTATGAACAGGAACGGGAACACGGCTCTCACAGATATACTGCAACTACATGGAGCTCTGCCCCATGGATCTGTTTGTCCTCGGTCCGTCAGCCCTCCATCTACCTCCTGTGCTTTATCTCAACCTCACCCGCAGACGGACGGAGGGGGTAGAGAACGTGAGAGCAAGGATGGGAGACATAGTGAGCTACAGAGCAAGGGGGAGAGAGAGAGGGAAAGAGAGAGAGAGCAAGTGAGGCAGTGAGAACCAGAGTGAAACTAAGAGTAAAGGAGAGGCAGAGCTGAAGCATGTACGTGTGTGTACGTGTGTGTGCGTGTGACGGGGGGGGGGGGGGGGGGGGGGTTGAAGTGCATCGCTGCATTGTGGTTTGAGTCTAATCCAGGCTGACAGGCTCACACACAGAGTCCCCCTGTCTGCAAGCACACAGCGCATGCGCCAAACATGCACACACACACACACACAAACCCACGCAGTCTCACTTGAGAAGGCAGGCACAAGCACACACACACACAGGAAGTAGGAGCTGCAGGCAGGGCCAGTCGCCACGACGCTGGTTGCCATGACAAACAGAGTCAGCTGGGAAATCACCCCAAAGCGATGACAAAAGATGGAAGGCCGGGTTGGTGGGTGGACAAGCGGATGAGAGCTGAAGTTTAAGAAGTGCGTGAAGAAGAAGAAGTAGTTGCTTCCCTGCTACTGAGCTGACTGGTGGTTGGCTAGTGATTAGATAAGCTGCGGTAATGTGGTGACCTGCACCCTCTGAGGGCGCAAGGGAGTTTAGCGAAGAATAGTTAGCAGAATTAGGGGGCGGTTGAGAGTTTTGATTCTATTGGGTAAGACGCCGTCAGTGCATTTTGAATGTTTTCGGTTTCTTAACCAGTGCATGTGCTGCCTTAACAATTGTCAAAGATGAATGTGTAAAAATAGCTAAGATCACAACCAACACATCTAATGATAGGATGGGAGCAAAAAAGGGAAAACCCTCTACAGATACAGAAAGAGAGACAGAAAGAGCGGGTTGTTAAGACCAAATGAAATACAGAGAGAGAGGGAGGGTTACAGACAGAGAAAGAGAGAGAAAAAGAGAGGGAGAGAGAGAGAGAGAGAGAGAGAGAGAGAGAGAGAGAGAGAGAGAGAGAGAGAGAGAGCTTCAAACACGTTTGTGGGTGTTTGATTGAGGGTCGGAGCAGCTGTGCATCGCTGAGTCACTGACTCATTGTGGGACATTTATACACACACACACAGGCACACAGACACAGACACACAAACTCACAGGCATACACACACACACACACACACAAACAGTACGCAGGATTGACATACCAGAGTACCCCACCCAACATTCCAATTCATTATTACAATTTCTATAACCTACTTCTCCTAATACCAACAATGAATGCCCTTTGATTGCATTTTCCTTGTTTCTGATCTCCTCGATTCCTCAACCTATGCAGAGGAATATAGGCGGGGGAGAATGCATACAGTAAGCGATCTCCAATGCCACCCAAGTTAAAGACGCCCAAAGGCGTCATGAAACTAAACCGACCTAAAAAAACAGTTTAAATGGAGGCAAAACGAAAGATGCAATAATATGTTGTAATACGGTTTGGATTAACCTCGGAAGCTTTCTCGCAAATCAAGAGATGGAGCTCTACTAGAGCTCAAGGTCATTCTGACAGGGCAGACAGCGCATGTGTCTGTGTGTGTCTGTGTGTGTGTGTGTGTGTCTGTGTGTGTGTGTGTGTGTGTGTGAGAGTGGGATAGAGAGGGGGAGAAGGAGTGTACTGACCAAAGTTTTCTTTAAACCCCTCTGTCTCGATACCAGTTGAGATTAGCGGCAAGCGACTTCACAGTCACAAGCTGGACCTTTTCCGGAACCGAGGCAATGCCAACAAACAGAGCTGTGAACCTCCTCCGTTAGAGTCTAACAATACAATGAATACTAGCAATATAAGGCAGTGTACAATGATAACATAAGTGTGAATGAGCTCACATTCTGTCTATGAATGGTTTGGTACAGTTCTACAACACAGTCACTTGTAGCTGAAGGGCCAATGACTTTCTCAGCTGCTCACTGGCTCTAGGCAGGTATAACCCGCTTTCCTCTAGCAACGCATCTGCATAACTGAGTGTGTCCATTTCATTCATCACATTATCAATTATGTCACTGACATTGGATTATCACAATGTTTGGTCCCTATATAACACCTGCTGAATACCTTTCCTTTACTTTGTCTGTAGAACTAGGCTTTGCAGCATGGATGTCCCCCCTTCCTATTATTAATGAACGGGAGGACCAAGGGGGGATATGCTCACTAATGCAGAGTACATGAAATGTCCTAAAATGTCAGAAGAATATAGAGCGCGGGGATGTTTTATCTGATGGGAACTGATAGGGCTGTGGCTCCTTATCATCTGCATACAGAGGTAATGAAGAGATACATCTAGTATTTGCATTAAGATGGAACAAGCTGTGTGTAAGGGTTTGTGTGTGCTTAAGGTGATTCTTAGTCTAAATCAAGTGAAATGGATAGAAAGGATTTGAATCTTGAAGCGTTTGAAAGAAGGACAAAACTGTGATAGTGCGACAACTTAAACAGACACTTTTACTGTACAACGAAATCAACTGGAAAACTTGTAGGGTTGTCCAATAAACTACTTTTGCAATGTGTGCCGAAGAGAGTCTCCCTCGTTGGGCCAATCAACAACCAGAACTCGATATTAGAAGCGTTATCAGACGATGGAGCACTCAACGTGAGAAAGAGTGTGTAAGCAGAGGACACCGGTAGTAAATCCATGCTGGTTAACAACAGGTGATGCGCCAGGCGCAGCTCTGCCCAGGCCATAGAGGCCAACAGGTTCGGAGCTACTTCATCCGTGGCCGGGACGTCCATGCTCCACGCTCCTCACATTGAGCCAGCTGCAGCCCACTTCCAGAAGGCAAGGCTGTCAGGGAAGACCCCATATGGAATTATCTGTGGGAGGTATCCTCTTTAAATACACTTGAAGCTTTTTTTTCTAATTTCATGAAAAAAATAGAAGCAAAATTGAACATATAAAAAAACTAAATGAATATTTAAGTAATAAACACTGTTTCAAGGTCCAATATCAAATAGTGGAGCCAATAAACATAAATATATGAATATAAAAAGGAGACATCGCCCCGTTTCAGGAATCTCCGCACCGCAGACATTAATCAAAATAAAGAATCAAATACAAATGTAAAAACACTATGTTTCAAGTTGTATAAATCTCTAATAGCTCGTTCACAGGTTGGTTGATACAATGTAAGGGAACCCACTATTTCAGTGGTAGTTCTAAAAAACATTGAGATTAAATTAAAAAAATAAAGAAATTGGGCTGGGAGTTCTAGGAAGGGAGGGGGGCGTTAAGGCCCACGGAAACTTTGCGATACTTTTTTAGTACCGTCGTTGTGTATGAGCGTTATAATTAGCGATGCTGTATGAAATGTGCCACACCCTGTGTCGTTATACTGTACATAACCCTCACTCGGTAACGGACATTAGTATAAACCGCTGGTCAGACGGAGCCCCACACATTAACACACACCGTGGCGTTTTACTGAGAAGCCCATCCCTTTATCGACGCGGTCATCAAAATCAACGGCTGTCCAGCGTGAGCTTCAAAAATCCGCACACTGAAGACTCTTTCAGACTTGTTTGAAATTAGCTTCTCTTTCAGCGATCAACATATCGCATCTTTGGACTCTTTTTTCATTCTGTCTCGGACGGTTGAGAGACGTTCCTTCTGTTCCATGCTCCTCCACGTTTGTTTTTGTATTAGACGAGCACCCCGTGTACTGAAGTTAAAGCAGGGTCCGAATGACAGAAAATACTGCCATAAAGCGAATGGAACGAAAGAGGGAATGACATAATTGTTTTTCTCTTCCCCCGATATAATCGTCATATTGAACAACCATAGTTTTCATACACTGCAGGCAGTCCTGAGGTATATATACTGTATATATACAACAGGAGAGGGTGGAACAGTAAACCTCTGGGCTGTGGACAATTCTTTAGTCTATTCTTCAAGTTGGGCTTTTCATTTAATGACTTGAATATACATATTGACTTGACTAAAAAGTGCTACATATAGCACTGCTAGAAGCCATTAGCAGATCAGCGTTCAAGTTCTAGCTGCCACTAAGTCTTAATACCAGGGCAAACAAACAGGCTTAAACTTGAGACTACTGTGTTGGTCTTGTACATGGGATACAGTAATCACAAATCGTTTTTGGATCAACAGTTCACCATGACGTCAGTGGTAGGCATCTGCCTTGATGTCCCATTCCATACTCCACACACGGCTTCAGTGCATTGGACTGTGCAGAGGTTTGCCAACAGGGTCGGTCCAGTTGTAATTCTTTACTTGGGTCCATTGTATTTCGCTCCATTGCAGTAAGCAGTAGTTTGGTGTTAGATTAGACAGCCAGCTATTGGTCGGATTCTGCAGGGAAATTCTGATCCTGTAACCAGATATGCTGCTTTCCATGTCTTAGCTGCACATTCACCCCTCCCCCCTCGATTCCGCAATGGGCTATTTCAGGTCCTCAGGGTACACAGAGTATGAGCACACTCAAACAGCCTCTGCTACTGGCGCTCAGCTAGCATGCTCACACACACACACACACACACACACACACACACACACACACACACACACACACACACACACACACACACACACACACACACACACACACACACACACACACAGGCAAACAGACAGACAGACAGACGCACACACTTTTATGCAGCCAGACCCACACCCACACAGAAGTACAGTATTGCAGCAGGTAGGCAGAACCGCGGGTGCATGTGCATGACTGACGCATATGTACAGCTCCTCATGATAGGTTCTTGTGCACAGAGGTATCTACCTAATGAGATGTACGCGCATACACACACACACACACGTGAGAGCATGCTCCCAGCCTTCCTTCCCCAGCCGTGCAAACAAAGACAGCCCTGTGCACCTTTCGAGTTCTTACTTTGCACACACGCATACGTACCCCATACACACATACACTAGAGGAGCAAGAACACACATTCCTGCTAATTCTGCTTGTTCTGACAAAAGGACTTCAGTACATTACAACACCGCAGGCCATGATAGCAGTGAAGACAAGACAATATTTTAAAGCCTAACTTACAGGAACAAGTAAGAGATGTTTCGGATGCAGGAACAGAGAGAGAGAGAGAAAGAAAGAGAGAGAGAGAGAGAGAGAGAGAGGAGAAAGAGTGAAGAGTGGGTGACATAGTGAGGGTTGGCAGTTAGATGGACTTGTGGTTTTCATTTAATTTCTATAATTTGTTTCATTGCGTTCAATTGCAAGGTAGTGACGATTTGGCCAAAGCGGTTGCACAACACACAGTAAGCCAGACGTAAACACACAGCCACCACTTACTACTACTACTGCAGTGCTATTACTGCCACAACTATTGACAAAAAGATAAAATTGATTATCTAGTCTGCATTGACCGAATAAGATTGAGTAAAACAGGTAGAATAAATGCAATGAAATCACATTCACACCAAAGCCACAAAAAATAACTGCATCCAAACCGCACCAATTATCATTATCGTTATTGTCATGATTATGACAACATCAACATCTACACAAATGTGTCTGCATATTGCCCTTAAGTGTAGCACTGCCACAGTAACTGTATCATTTAAATGTATCTGCAGCCATTTTTGCATCATGGCCGCAATAAAAAAGGCAAAGAGGCATCCAGTAGGCAAATTGTGTGTCGTTCAAACAGTGGTTCCCCATAAGATCACGGCCATGTTGGCTCCGTGCTAGCTCAACCGCACTTTACAGTGAGACTGCCCAAAACCAGGAAGTACAGGGGGAATGGCTGCACAACGGTGTGTCAGATGAACTAGGGACTCCCACATTTCCTCAATAATACTCCATTCATGAAAAATATATTTTGCAATTAGTATATTGTCATTATGTCTGCAACACAGTTGTAATGTGGATATCAATATGCTTAATCAATGTGCTTACTGAGTTAGCAGCCTTATTTGGCCCAACCGAGGCCAAGCCATCTGCGCTGTAGCACTGGAAACTAGCAGAGCAAGATTTCTTGCTGTTAAGTCTCCTAGGGACTACTGTTGTTGTGTATTTGCTACAGGTGTTTGTTCGCTCTTAGCTCTGTTTTCTGTGTTTTCGTCCACTTGACAGTTGTATTGTTGATTACCGCTACCCCTGCAGGATGGCCAACCACTGGTATAAAATGGACAGTACGTAGAAAAAAAACGATCAACTTAATCATGTGACTGGAAACAAGCTCCATGTGTGAACCTCCCCCTGTGACTCTGTGTGTGTTTTACTCAAGTTGCCCATTGGTTGTTAACCGTAGCACTCACATGACAGGGTTGAGCTCAGCTGGCCAACAGAGGTAGAACGCTGAGGAGCGAGGCAATGCAATCCCTTACATAACAATACGCCTGGATATTCAAAACAACACCCCAGCCCCCAGTATTAAGGACATTCACCCTATACTCCATAGGTTTAGAGTAATGCAATGGCACTTGTAAAGCAAACAGCTCTCTGTTTGGGGGAGTACGTTTGTATACTGTAGGACACGGACTTAGCCCCCTAAAAATGTGCTGCAATAGAGACACACAGCCAAATGGGGACACACACGGTCAAATGGGGACACACAGTCAACAGTTGGTGGGGGAGTATTTGTCCGGCTTCCTTTATGGCTATGTTTAAACAATGACTACAGCCCAATCACCAAGTGCCAATTACGGATCGCCATCTCCGGTACCCCAACCAGGGGTGCAACTGGCTGCAGGTCGGCTGCAACATTGAATCAGGGAGCACTTTTAGTGGAACAATCTTGCAAGCCCTGTATGTGCCCTATGCTATGGCTGGTTCCAGGACCTAGTATCTGCCAGACATCTATCCCAGCCGTTCTTCAAATTACCAATATGTAGAGTACCCGCCATACATGGGGCAAAAGAAAAACAAAAATCGCATTAGGAAGCCAGGAAACAAGACAGAACCCGCAGCCCATGGAAATTTCAAAGAGCCGGTCCGAATCTTACAGTGAGTACAGTGGTGCGGCTGTCTTGCTAGTATGGTGGGTGGGGTTAAAGTCTACACTGTTTGAGAGGGCCTTGAGTACAAGCAGGCACAGATAAGGCAATGTTGCCATCAATGTCTGTATGGCCAACATTCATAACAAAACTGGGAAAAAAGCATTCCAAGAAAATAGTTGTTATGTATGTTTGCATGTATGTGGAAGCACCTCCCTTTGTTTAAAAAAATGGTCACCTTTGCACATGGCGTTGAGGGTCAAAGTTTGATTAAATTTTGTCCATTACCTGCTCGGGGCCTTTTTGTAAACTGGTATGATAAAATATATGCATTTTCATCAATGTAAAATACACATAAAGAAGTTCCAAATCTTCCTCCAAAGCTTGTGTACTTGGGCCAGCGCTACTCACACAGCCTTGATACTTGGTTTTATTTGTAATAAAATAAAATAAATGCAGAATTATTAGTTTGTCTGTGGTCTTTTCTCACCAAACAATTAATTTAATAATAAATAAAAGATATAGATAATATGTCGCGTTTCATAAGTTGGACAGTTGTTATCTACCAACCCTTCATGACCAATAAAACCCGGAATCTGTGACTAATAGCCTACCCTCATATCCACGTAATTACAGCACTATATTTCCGTAGTAACTTAGTAACTGAGTTTCAACCACGTCTCCTCCTAACAGGTCGAGCATGTTAGGAACTGAAATCTAATTCAAAGTTACTCGCTATGTAAACGAATAGGTTTAGTTTTATGTGGAAACAAGCGATCGAAATGGCTCGTATGACACTAGTAACCGTACCGTCGAAATGAAATTGAAACGAACTGTCGTGGCTTGGCAACGTCTTGTACTGTCTTTCGGTGAACGCCATTCGGGCATTGCGTTAAACGACATAAACGCAGACGTAGTACGTTAACCGACATGAACGCAGACGTAGTACGTTAACCGACATTAACGCAGACGTAGTACGGAGGTATCGCCCGTTGGACCAGCTGCGCGTGCGGCGGGGAGGACGCGTTACGAAACAGCAGCAGCGCTGTTTAAATGGCAGATCTCCGTTCGCCATAACGGGGGAATAAGAAGTAGCCCATAACTCACTGTGAGAGGTAAAACAATGGAAACAAAGTTGAGGTTCCACAACAAGATCCCCAGTGAGGTGCTCTGTGGGACGTAGTGTGCGATGTGCGACGGGTATAGCCCGTGAAATAAGTTACCGTCGCTCGGTGTTAGAAATGAGTAATAACGTTTAGAGAGGTCACTAGAGGAAGAACAATTACGATCGCTGTCTGCTCGTACGAAATTAAAACTTTTTGGCCACACGGATTGGATAAAGCAATGCTGAAATAAACAACAAGCCGTTCAATTCAGATAAAGCCTTAATGAATTCTTTCGATATGGCTAAATACATGTCGCCTACTCACAGTGCATTCCTTTCGTCTCCTAACTCAGGTAAATATGAAGTGTGTCTTACCACATCAAAAGGCACCGGAGTGGAAAATCGAAACATCAGGATATCATAAAGAGCCCCGTCTATAATGTTGAAAACAAGCCGAGTACTCCCCAGGAGAAACCCGTACGGCGGTCTTCGGTTCGACAGTCTCGATGTCACACAATGGCGCGGACGGGAGATGGAAGTACGGGCCACTAGTGATACGTAAAAGGCTGAAACCGAGCTACCAATGGCCCCCGCACAAATGCCCCGCCCCGGCGAATGACGCTGGAGAGAAGAGAGCGAGGGCTGTGTTGGGCCCACCCCCCACACTGTCGCGTTTGCACGTGGACGGGGCAAACGGTGGCGCGCAATGCTCGCGCCCCAGTATGTAAAAAGCGTCCATACGACTCAAGGAGGTAACATTAAATAGCTAGGGAGGTGCACGTCTTCATACAGCTCTCTGCTGAGAGACACCAACTATGAAGAGAGACATTAACCCCCCCGCTCAAAGAAAACCAAGGTTCGAGTCACACGGAATGCGTTGACTGTTGCTATGCCAATGCCTGTACTACATCTTATTTTTTTTAGATTTTCAACATATAGCTAAAATAATTGCAACTATCGCTCTATGTGCTGTGTAGACCTACCTACCTTGTTTAAATGACAGCAGTTTTAGGTAAACAGAATCAGACATTTTATGATTTTTTAATGATATGACGTTTTTGATTTATTAACTTGGTGGCAAGTCATCTCACTTGGTGCCACTTAACATTAATTTAAACCCATTTGAAATGTAAAGTGCAATAACCTGGTCATCACCAGAAATGGTGCTGTCCTGACAACTGTTATCTAGTTTCTGTATCGGTGCATTGAATGGACTTAAACCAACAAGGTAATTGTCGTACTCAATATACTGAATTAGGTGAATCAGAGTGATGTTTAAATACCCAAATTCATTATGTTGTTCTCATCAGAGAAGGATTTAGCAGAGACCAGAACGGTAACTGGTGTGTGTGTGTGTGTGTGTGTGTGTGTGTGTGTGTGTGTGAGTGAGTGTGGCGTGTGTGTGTGTATGTGTGTGTGTGTGTAAATCTCTGACATGTAACCATCCCTTATAAAGGTGATAAACAGAAGCAATAACTATGGAAATCGGAAGCAAACGATGCTTCCAGTAATGCACCACTATTTGCTTTAGTCACACAACCAAAAGCCCAAACAACAACAATGGAGGGCATAGATTCAAAAATTGAAAGATTAAACTAAACGGAATAGAGAAATAGCGGCGGGGTCATGGCATGGCTAATGCAGCAGGAAGTGCATGGAGTTGTGGGGACACTTGAGATTTTGAGCAATGTTTGAAGTATCTACGTCGTAGTCTGTGGCAATGGTGGCCTCCACAGACATTTAAAATTTTTTCGTTAGGATTTTTTCGGGGACGTTCTGTGGCGTCTTGCAACACGGCACTTGTGATTGTGTGAGGACCCTCGACACGTTGACGAGTCAATTAAAATTGCATTGGAACTGAGTTGCAATACTTGGTCAAGCCCAAGCACATGTTGTCATGTAACACGGCCGAGGGAGAGAGAGACGGAGAGAAAGTGTGTTTTCTTGTTCCCCGACACCCTGCCCATTCGGAGCCGTGCTGGCTCCCCATGCTCTGCCGGGACTCACCGGTGTTGACTCATTCCCGGGGCTCTGTTGTTGCTGTCTGCACTATCAGAGGGTAGACAGCAACAGCAGCAGCAGATCGAAGCCTAGCATAGCATGGCCGATGACTGTCTCTATATAAAGATTGCAGGTCAAAAACAGGAAATGGTTCAGTGAGTGAGTAGTGAGGACAGGGTCACAGCAGCAACACCCCCCACCTCTGCCACTCCCTGGTCTCTCTGCCTATCTTCTCCGAGACGGGGGGATATAGAGATCTAAACCCTGTCTCTCTTCTCAAAATGACCATCGGCCAGGCTTTTCTCCATCCATCTTAGAATCGCCACCTTCTGTTCTCCCTGCATTGCATGCTCTCTCCCTGTTGTATCTGTCATTTGTGTTTGTGAGTGCGTTCCTGCGTTCCTGTGTGTGGGCGTGTATGTGTGTGAATGTTACCACTACACGGGGCCTTGTCATTGTTACTGCATGAGTCCCGGTTCTGTCCAGATTTTGGAGCCCGGCCTACTCCATTCGCATCATGTTCACTGTCTACTCACTGTCACAGCATAGTAACGTAATCACCACCACCGATCCGTGCAGATATAAAGACCCATCTGGATACTTGCTTACGTGCGTCAGTCCTTAAGGGTTTTGGGGAGGGAGGGAGGGATGGATATTATAGAAAATGAAAGAAAACTGGTTCTGCCTCGTGTTGGCACGGACTTTGGAGGTTTGTAAAAAAAAACTGCAATTGGTACAACTTGATAATTTGTCATATTTGACTGTCACCCGTAAAGCAATCTGAGAAAGATCAGCACCAGTTGTAATATGCTATCATATTTTATATATTGAATATGTAAACATTTTTCCAGCACAGAATGTACCCCAGACAGATCTATTCTGAGTTTGATGGATGTACAGTAATGGAGAACTGGCAGCTTGTTTGCTGGATTCTCACTTGATGTGTCTAGGTGTTAACAGTTTTCTCCATATTGCACACATGAAGTACAACTCGTCACCTGAGGTCTTGAGGGTTGGGAAATGAATTCTCTGACCTACGTATCTGAACAACTACAAATTAATTTTGTAATCGCGTGATTAAACTCAGCCACTCCTTACTCTCCTCTGTCAAGAAAATCATGACTAGATTAGTTGGAATTCAGAGAAGTCTGTGCAGGACAACACATCACAGTTGTGAGGAAGTTAACCCCCTGTGTAAGCTCAAATTAAAACACTGAGATTTGAAAGACGCTTTTGGGGCTGAGAGTTTGAGGAATGAAGGGGGACATGTTATCCCTAAGGTTGCTTAATACTGTCCCATAAATGTCACAGAAGCTTCCAAGCTTAATCCTTTCTCGGACATAGCCAGCCACTGGTCCCTGTATAGAACATCCAGACACACCATGGGATAGCGTAACCTCTCAGCATCAGCTTACCTTCGTCGCCATGTGCCTCAGAAAATTCACTCCGACGTCACGAAAAGAACGGGACTGGATTTTGGACTAGAGTACAACGTTTACAAACTGGTTGTCGTGGACTGGTAAATAAATAGGATTTAACACCATTTTTTTAAAATTACATATTATTTTAGTAACAATCACTAAATTACATAGATTACTGACATATTTTCAGGTTATAACATTGTTAGCATGTTCACAGAAATTATGAAATCAAGACATTCATATATATGCCATAACGGAACCTATGAGCTAGACCTGCATTAACTTATTGCTACATGGCTTTATTACCTGAAATCGTAACAACACTTATTTCGTAAAGTATATATATAGCCATTAAACTGAACTCTCTCTCTCTCACTGCAAACTCAACTGTTGAGTCTTTGGGAATGCAAAGCTAGTATTGTCATGTTGAGAGAGAGCAACCCCTTGAAAAACTGTCTCTCACTACCATTCTTTGTTGACCTTCTTCTCATTTTGTTACTTTTTTCATTTCTCCCCCCCTCTCTCCTCTCCTCTGTCTATGTTGTGTACATTTTTCTCTTCAGATTCCCTCCTCCACTCACTCACTCACTTATTCACTCTTTCACACACACAAAAAAAAACACACTCACACTCAATCACTTACTCACACACACACACACACACACACACACACAGTGTTGACAGAGAGCAGCGTGTTGCAGTGTGCTTTCCATCCGCTTGGTGCCACTCCTCTTTCTTGTTGTTTCACTGACACAGAGTAACTTAAAGCTACTGTTTGGCAAATACCGCCGTAATACAGCTCACCACAGTACTTCTTAAAATACTTACTACTGTATTTATGCTTTTTCGCCAAAAGACATTATGCTTTCCCATAATTATTTTACAATTTACATAATAATGACTTTTACTTCATGGAAAAAAAAGCCATTTCAGAGTTAACTGGTTAAAACCTCTGAAAGGGGGTATTGAGGCTGGGTACCCTTGTTGATACCCTTTAGAGTCAAAATGAACAAAGTAACCACAGCTGCCCAGCCACTGTAGCCAAAATACACTTAGAGGCACAATAACATGGCGCTACCTGGATTTATCGCAAAGCCCATGATATAAGGGGTCTGAGGTGTGTAAGCTCTGTGAACTCCGTAAGGAGTCATATCAAACTCAAAAGAGGAGATAACACGTGCCCATGTTTCAATGTTATGATTTCTAGGGGTTCAAGTCCCCTTCTGCCCTGGTCCACCTCCTTTATTTATGTCAAGGATGCACACCATGTGTCACCTTAAAGCTCTTCAATTGAAAGCAGCTAATAATGAGTCAAAAATGGCGTGAGTGCACAGTATTATTTCCCCAAGCATAGAGCAGGTGATAGGAGACACGGGGCTCTCCATGTCTACCATGGTTCCTGCAGACTTTGTAAGGCAAAGAAGTCATGGCTGTGACTGACACACAGAGCAAGAGAAAGACACACACACACAAACAAACACAGGGAGGGAGGTAGAGAGAGAGAGGCGTGTGTTTACTCATAACTGTCTAACGCCTACAGGGTCACATGACTTACAGGAAACAGTTCTCTCCCTTTCTATCTCTTTTGTTCGTCCCCTTTCGCCCTGTATTCCTGTTTGGTGAATTGTGAGGTTACTTGCCTTCAATCGCAGCTTTTCCTTTCCTTGTTCCTTTTCATTTATCTAAAAATGAAGCGGCGTACATTTAGTCAACCATGTGAGGCTGAGAAGAATCAAAGCTTCTATCCGTATTACAGGAAGCATGTTGTACACAACAAAGTATAAACAAAAATTGGATTCAAATTATTTTATATTCCACAGTCTCTCAGGGTCCTACATCTGTTTCTCACTACTTCCTGTTTTGTTTTTTTACTAACGGCTGTCCGCGGTCTTTACCGTCACCCCTTCTCCTACCTTCTTCCTCTCTCTCTGTATTTCCTGTTTCCCTCTCCCTCGCTCAAGTGGCAGACAGGGCCATAGTGAACTGGTGAGCAGGACACATTCCACATGCACTACTCACTAATAATCAAGCGTTGGATCGGACACAAGACACCTCTGTGTATGTGTACCACGGACATGCCCTGCTACACAAAAGGGAACACCGCCGGAGAAAAGAATTCCCAAAATCAGTCGCAATACATTCTAAACAAAGTAAGCCCCAGTTCAAGTTGGCTAGCTGAAAAAACTAAAACTGCCCAAGAACTTGGGATGAAGTCTGAACGAGCAACGAAAGTTTGAGGTTTAACAAGTTAAATCAAATTAACCAAGTTCTTGTTTCCTTTAATCATGCCCTGCTCTTTGAAAAAAGGTATGATTGCACCTAACTAAACCAATCATTCCACATGTTGTGTTTTTACCTGAGGTTTCTATTGTCTAGTTTGATCTTATCTGACTACATCCTAAATGTCAAACGTTCTACCTCCAAACGTTCTGCGGGTCTTTCTAGAAACAGAACACAGTACCCGATGTTCTCATCAGGGTTTGCTACCACTTGCTGAGAAACGGTAAAGCTACCAGTTTTATATCCGTTTTTTAATCAAATTATCCATGTGTTCTTCCTAACGTTGGTCCAGTAATGTTGTGCTTTTACAATACGTAATAGTTTGAGGTTATTGGGATCGCATGCGATTCTTCCCCTCGGGATGGTCTAGAATGTACGAGCTTCTTCATTTGTAATCGGATTACTTTACCCCAGCCGGTAACTCCTGGACCCCGGAGTGGGGCGACTCCCACACGGAAGCCTGGAATCACCTGACTCAGCTGCTCTTCTGCCGCACTATCACTACACACCAACACACACACACGCACGCACATTACTTTCCTCTTTTCTCCCACAGGCTACTAAATCCCTATAGATACAGGCTGACCGTCAAGACAGACATACAGACAAAAAGACAGCACTCCCAACTCCCCCCACTCACTCTATTTTCACCCAGTCCTTCTGTCTCTCCCCACTGCCTCCTCCCTTTCCCCGCTCTCCCGCTCTCTCTCTCTCTCTCTGGCGTTCTGTGTCTCTCCGCCTTTTCCCCTCTGCATCGAGATGCAAGTATCTCCCCCTACTTCTCTCCCTATATGTCTCCCTATATACCACCCTAGACCGTATGTGCTTGTTTCCTACCCTTCATGTCTAACCGTACTTCTAGTAACTCACTCTCGCTCTCCCTCTTTCTCTCTATCTCTCTCTCTCTCTCTCTCTCTCTCCCACACCGTCCCCACCACCTCGCTCCCTCTTTGCTTCTCTTCCTCCCCCTCTCTCTTCCTGCTGTGATATGGAGCATGCTTGGTGGTGGTGGTCTGGGTGGTGGTGCGGGGGTGTGGGGGGTGGGGTTGGCGGGTGCAGTGAATGGCTTCATCCATCGCAGCTGGTCTCAGTGCCACGGCCTCCCTCCATCGCCCCGGCAACGGCGAACCAAACAAAAGAACACATGCAGGCATAGGCGCACACATGTGTACAGGCGCTCAGTCTCTCTCTCTCTCTCTCACAGACACACACACACCAAATTAAAAGTAACAAGGTAGGCATGGACAGGTTAACACACACACAGGCATATGTGCATGGGCATACATATGCACAAACATGTACTTGTTTCATTCCTGTGCCCCACTAAAACTTCCATCCCGCAAGCCCGTCTTCCAGACGGCAGCCTCCCCTCTGTTCAGTTACCCCCCCCACCTACACAAACCCCCCCCCCGCCCCTGCACAATCTTCCAGACAAACACCCAGTTCTTTGTCCACTCACCACTTGGCAGGCCGCGTAGAAAAAAGCGCACATGCACACACGCACGCGCGCGCACACGTGTATGTCTCATATTTGAGAATAACAGACAAACGTGTGTGTCCGTCCAAAACAGAAGTCAGCAGAAAGCGGCCGAATCACTGCCCTAATTGTGCTCTGTGGCTCCGCCGAGGCGCGCACGTGCGACCTGCGTGCACGCCTCACCTCAGCTCAGCGTGAGAACCCACAGCCTCCCCTGCCTCCTGTTGTTGTTGTTTGTTCTTTCCCCTTGTGGTTGTTCAACGCCATAGGAAGATGATCTGTTACCAATACGGAAGGGGGGGGGAGTTGTTCCAACGGAGCCAGGTTCACCTTGACGTGCGCTCTAATCAGCACATCATCCAGGTCTTTCTCTCAAGGCTGGTCTTCGCCCACACTCACACACTAACTTTTGGGTTTGCTTTACGTTTGCAAGGGAAAGAAAAAACACTACAAAATAAAGAAGGAAACGGTGAAGTGAACGCTACCAGTGGTGGATGGGGGCAGAGTTAGAAAACACAAGTAAGGACAGAGAAAGCCCAGAGAGGGAGAGCGGAGGAGAGAGGGACAGAGCGACAGGGGGAGAATGGAAGAAAGGAGCACATGCAAATCGAGAGGGAGCAGATGGGGATGGGCGTTCCGCGGCACGTCCGTGCTCCTGATGTTGTGGCGTTGGGAGGGGGGGAGGGGTTGGCTGAAGCTGACCCATGACCCTTTCTGTGTCCCATCTGCATTCTGTCTCTCCTGTTGTCTCCCTCTCTCACTTGGTCTGTGTCTTTCTGTGGCTCCCTGTCCTGTCCCCCTCGCTGGCCCCTCTCTTGACAGAAGCTCTCCAAAGCAGAAGCCAGAGCGAGGCTGCGAGTCAAAACAAATGAAATTAGACAGCCAGAACTTTCTGATGAATTAATGTTTTCGCTCACTCCCCATCAATCTCTCAATCTCTTTCTCTCTCTCTCCTCTATAGCTTGTTACAAGTTGAGCAACACATGGACAATTGTTTGGCTTTGAGACAAAAAATTAAGAGAGCCAAGGAATATCAGAGCTGGGGAGAGAGGGAGAGAGAGAAAGAGAATTTGAGGATACAGGATAGAGATAGAAACAAAGAGAGAAGAAAGTAGAGGCTTGGAAAGGGTTCTGTTTTTTTGCCACCGAAAATAAAAAATAAAGGCATAGGTTAAATCAGTAGGGAGTAGATAACATATCAAATGGAGATAACAGTAGAATACAGGATTCAAGGCGGCACAGACAACTCAATACTTAGCTGAACTTCGTCCCTTTGGGCGAGGGAACGCTGAGCCAAACCCAAACTGAAAGCTAAAAGATTTGTTTACTCTGAGCGGCTTTGGACCCAACCCACCCAGACAAACAAAACCAGGGAGAAAGTCTAGAATAAAGCAACATGTGCTAAGTAGGACAACAGGGCTTCAGATGGACCAGAGGCGACAGAAATACACCAGTAAAAAGATAGACAAACTATCAGGTACAAATGACAGGTGGTCTCCATCGGTGACACTGATCTCCAGGGCTTGCCCAGCGTGGTCCGGTCAAGAACAACGCAGCTGCCCCTGGTTCAACCCATTCAGACCTAGTGTCTTCCAACTACACCTGCAGGCAGGTAAGCTAGCATGCCAGGAAGGGTTCAGCGTGCTAGTTGTTGGTTATTTGCAAACAAATGTGGTAATGAGGTATGATTGTGTTTGTATGTGTGCTTATCAAAACCTCTAAAATGTTACCGCCAACGCTAGCAATCACAACAACACAACAATACAATACAGGATTGTTGAATAATGTGATGTCTATTTGGGCTATAACAATAATGACAAGGAAAGATTTGTAGCTGACTTATGTACGATGTATGAATAATGTACAAAATAATACAATACTCTATGTATAATACATTTGCATAAAATACTAATATTCTATTTTGAATGATTGCAGAGAAATTTACATTTAGAACCACCACAGCAGGACATTTATGTTTTTCAGTGAGTCTTTGGTAGGAAATCTGCCACGATAGGAGTATCATTAGTAGTTCCAGTCATATGTTCCATATGTTCTCCTAAGCCTCCTACTGGAAGGTGGTTTGTTAAACAAAACAAACAGTGGTAAATGAGCCTTACAAGAGTACGACTGTAGGACCTGCGTGAGTAAAACGCATGTGCACGCACGCAGCACCATGGGATACAACGGTCGCCCTCCCTGGCTCCGCGCGCGCCGGGTCTGCCAGAGGGATGCGTTTCCTCTCCACCGCCATGAATAATTGAGCAGAACAATCTGCAGTACAAAAAGACAGCCAAGAGCCCAATAAAAGGGCCACAAATCAAACCATCCACACACACACATTACGTGCATACCGCCCATCCGATTGCCACCTTCCTTCTTCATTCTTAGAATCGGTGGAGGAAAGCGAGCCCTACACCGCCCCCACCGATAGGCCACTTCCCCTCCGCCGGAGTCCTGTACAGCGTTGGTACAGCTACGTGCTCTCAGAGTGACGCTGGTCACACGTGAACACCATACCAAATATATGCCATGTGAGCTCTGTATAACCCACCACCACCACACTGTCTCACCTTACAATAGGACACACAGGATGGTGCACTGGCTTGGATGTTCCCCATCTCTCAGTGAAGGGGGACTGGGTCTATTCCTGAATGTCCCAACGCCATCCTTGTCTTACTCCTCCCTGATATTGAATGCTATCAAAATTGTGTACTTAGTAGATGCTTTTATCCCAAACAACCTAGTAGACTCTACTAAAGTGACTAAATACTCATTCAGCGATGGGAATCCAAGAAACCCCTGTAGCCGTACCGGAAGCTGTCCATGCTGCCTGTCTCCTGTTGTAACATGACGAAGATAAAAACCTTCCTCTGCATTAAGTGGTGTGTTGATGGAGCTATTATGCTTTAACATAGTGAGGACCTATTGTCTAGATCCATGGTCTATCTGTCTGTCTCACTTTCTATTTCAAGACAATAAAGCTTGTGGTTGCCAGAAATGTGTATTTTACATGTTCTTAATCTGCATATAAGATGTTTTCTACATGGTCTCTTTCTTTGTATTTCTCTCTCTCTCTCTCTCTCTCTCTCTCTCTCTCTCTCTCTCTCTCTCTCTCTCTCTCTCTCTCTCTCTCTCTCTCTCTCTCTCTCTCTCTCTCTCTCTCTCTCTCTCTCTCTCTCTCTCTCTCTCTCTCTAGTGTGTGTCTGTGAAGGTGGATCTATCCATTATTAATACTTGTGTTCTCTTCGCCCCTGTTGAGCGACCTGCTCTGCAAATGCTGTTTTTCTGACATCTGATCCTCCTGCTTGTGCGTGTGTGTGTGTGTGTGCGTGCGTGCGGGCGTGCGTGCGGGCGTGCGTGCGTGCGTGCGTGCGTGCGTGTGTGTGTGTGTTTTAATTCATTTATGTGATTGGGTCTACATGGGCATGTGTATTCAGTACATAAGTATGTGTGTCTACATACTTATACACAGTAAATCAACAAGTGAACAGAACAGGCTTTGATCAACTAACTATGAGCCATCACAGTAACAGCATCTTATTTAACCTTGCAATATAATGGGTTAACTATCCCTGACAGAAAACAGCTTTCCAAGTCCAGTTTGTTGCACGATAATACACTTTATGGCCTAATAATAGGCCATAAAGTAATACCTGTCTGGTCAAAAACAGATAGTATCACTCAACCCCCCAAAAAATGCTGCAGAGAAAACAAACTTAGGGTAAACTCGGTTGCATGAACTTTTACATTCATACTTCTTGTCAAAGGTTTGGCAAGAAGTATGCTTAATAAATGCATAACAACTAACAAGTCCCTCATCTAATTTGAACACTGAACTGCTTGAAATGTAGCTCCTTGAAGTCCACCACAACAGAGCAAGGGCTGAGAAACTATTTGTTCATGATAGCATTCAAGTTGTTCACTTCACACACAGACACACCCACATACACACACACACACACGCACACACACACGCACACAAACACAAACACACACACATAAATCAATTGAAAAAGAAGCAGCACAGAAGGAGAGTCAATGAGGGAGAAGGGGAGGGACTGAGTAGAAAGAAAGAAAGAAGGAAAGTCATGAAGAAAGGTGCTTCCTGTCAGATTATTGATAAAGAAGGGTAATGCCTGAAGGAGGAAGGGCCAGTCCCTGTCTAAAGAAACTGAGAGAAAACTACAAAAATAGATAGGGGTGTGAATCTTTCAGTGTCTCATGATAAGATTCATGATTAGTATCAATTTCTCCACTCAAAACAATTCCTGCTTTAATATCAATTCTTGATTGACTCCGCTGCACTTAATCTTATACGCACTTAGTGTGTATAAGATTATGTAGTTTGTATATTTAAAAGAATTAATCAACTGTTTGCAATATTGAAACAAACAAAGGCAAACCTAGGATAAGGGGAAAATA
>NC_136935.1:15991930-15999430 GCF_949987615.1 Pollachius pollachius
TTGTAGTCTATTAATAGGCATTTTGTTATCAGACATTTCTTTCAGACAAGCTTACATTACTTAATATACTCAAATGAGTTCTCAAGTTGAAAACTTAATAGAAATCCTTGTTTTCACAATTATCTAAAGCAACGTTGAATGATTGTCGTTTTCCCACTTTTTCTCCAAGGCTTGCATTAACTGCCCCACAGCTACGGCAGGCGACGCATGAAAGTTACAAGCTAAATGCTGCCCCCTGCTGTGAAATATCACAGCCGGCAGAAGTAGTGGCAATCATGGGTCAGCTGAGCTTAGTTGGATATTTAACAATTACTCGCCGAAGACGAAGTGAATAGTGGGGAATAGTCCCCGAAACCGAAGGTCGAGGGGCCTATTCCCCACCATTCACGGAGCCTGAGGTGAATAATTGTTTAAGCATATACTATACGCGAACACTCAAAAAATCAACCTATAAAATTGCGCCATCTTAGGAGGTTCACGTGTAGCATATACTAAATCCACGCGATGCATTTGTTTCAGACTGTTTCATGTTCAATAGTATTTTAATGTTCGACAAAAGGGCAGGCTACTACCAATAACATTTAATATTCATGTCAATTATATGAAAAACTACCAGGCTATTAATTCATTTTAGGTAGGCTCTATAGAAAGAATATGATAAACTTTTGAATATGATAAATATTTTCAGGATGTAGGCCTACAGAGAGTTTATTTCCTTATTTTGATATACCTATTTTAAATTGAGATCAAACCGAAGACACATAGGTAGGCCTAGGCAGTTCAAGGAAAACCTGGAATCTCTTTGTTTGTCACTTAGAGTAATAATGTTGTATGACTCAAGAGAATTCAAGAAATTATCTAAATTATACATTTAGGATTAAAAAGATCGATAATTGATGAACACACCCAACCAAATCTGCCTTCACCTTCGGTCTGTCAACCAAACCGTGGTTCATCCGGCAGCTCATCCGGCACGTTGTGTTGGTCCACACCGCCATCTGCTGGACAACACTGGCGCAGAATGAATCGGCCATTACTGGTACAAGTTCTAATCGCCTGATACGTTTGGTTAGGAAAATATGTAACCTTTAAAAACCTTTATGGTTGGCTTTAAAGACGAGGGATTAACATTATTTACTTCCGTAATTTGAAACATTCAAAAAGTATGTATGGCCTGTATCATTCAGGAATGTATTTGCACCTCAAAGGAAGTCTGGTAGCAGGTGCGGACAAACCTTTGTATCAAAAAACAAACCTTTGTACAAACCCTTCTATCAAACCTTTGTTACAAGAATGTGTAGTAGCCAATAGCTTATAATATCCAATAACCTATCTTTAATAATTGATTGATATAGTATTAAGGACTTGATACACTTAGCTTACTAATTGTAACTGTAGTTATCAATATAATTAAAATTGTCCTTAGTTGGAATAAGCTGGTTACCGATTAGGCAACTAATCATAGAGATTCGATTTTAATTTTTTTTTCCCCAGACCTTTCTGTAGGCCTATTGTGTTATTTGGCTGTTTCACCCAGTACACCTTTAAAATTATCATTGCTGCCATTCATGATAGTGTGCATTATAGAAAGAAATTTGCAAAAATAGAGTGGTTTGCGGTGGCTGCATGCATAAAAGCCCAAAAGCCCCCAGATTTGATAAAAGATACCAAGACGATCGGTAATACAGAGGAAATTAGGGATTAGAATGGCCAAGAAAGGTGGAGACTACTGCTTTATGTTCACTAAAATGTGATCTCTCAAAGGCTGTTTCCATGATCTGCATATCTTAATTACAGTGTTTTTTCTCTGTCTGTCTTTGTTCGTGTGGAGACGTGCAGTGTGGAGCCGTACAGTGTGGAGACGTGCAGTGTGGAGAGGTGCAGTATGGAGACTTGCAGTGTGGAGACTAGCAGTGGGGAGAGGTGCAGTGTGGAGACGTGCAGTGTGGAAACGTGCAGTGTGGAGAGGTGCAGTGTGGAGAGGTGCAGTGTGGAGACGTGCAGTGTGCGGGTAATTTATATTAGCTAGGATAGTCTAATAGTCAGTCCCGGGCTAGTAGTAGGCACCTGTGTTTGTCCGATGATGACGCCTTTGTAAAAAATATCGTCACTATGAGGCAATATCTATCACTTATATCATATATATATATATATATATATATATATATATATATATATATATATATATATATATATATATATATATATATCACTCGGCAGCATCGTTTTCTGTATGATTTTGAAATAAAAAGAAACTGCGCTCATCATCCTTTTTTCTGGGCGAGCTGTCATTTTAAAATCAACTGTCATATAGTATCTTGTTTGGGGGCCTCAGATTCCACTCCAGGCTCTGCGGTGTTCTTGTCGTGCACCCATGCTCCACTCTTTTATCCCTCAGTGAGGGACTCGGCTGCTCCCTAGTGGCTAACAAGCCATTGGACCACAGCAAAATAATACGATGGGACATTTTGTGTTTTCTTACTAGTTATTTAAAAAAATCGAAAACATTACATAATGTGTATCACTGTACTAAGGATACAATAATTAGTCTACCAATTTACTATAGAGTGCATGAACGTTTACCAATGTGATGTTGAGCAGATCCTGTATAAAGTAGGACGCTAAAACCAAGATGCGGAATTATCATTATTCATTTTGTTATTTATATTAAAGACCTTTTTATTAATGATCATTTATAAGTGTACGGGGTTCGGTATTGTCTACAATTTTATTAAATATTATTTGAACAATAACTCTTTCTTAAAAGTTCTTACAGTAATAGACCCGGAAGTACTTTTGGAGTAACGAAGCCTCCTTATGCTAAATCAACAATATAGTTATTTAATGTTTAGAAGTAGGCTAGGTCCACATTGCAGAATAATTATAATAATAATAATAATAATAATAATAATAATAATTATTATTATTATTATTATTATTATTATTATTATTATTATTATTATTATTATTATTATTATAATCGTATACGTTTTGTTTTTAAAGCGGGTTGTTTTATTTATACAACCACAAACAACAATAATCGTTTAATAGTGAATAGGCTTTTAGTGGTTTTCAACTAAAATGTATTATGGAAAACGATCCACGATCGAGAATTCTGGACACAATAAGAAGTCAGCTGAGTGATGAGGCTCGCCTAGGGTAGGAGTCGTGAATCTCGCGACACTACAGCTCCGATTATATTGCAGTACAATGGTACCATATCTCCTCGGTTGGCAAATAATTAAACTTGTACTAGAATTCATCTTTTTTTGAAGGCTAAGTGGCTCCAAATCGATAGTAATGGAGAACTGGAGATGTCACGTGCGCACAGAACTCATACAGCGAGACAGCTCACAGAAGGATCCATATGCTGGCGTCTTCGGAAGTTGTAAGATGTTTTGTTTTGTTGTGGCAGCATTCTGGTGCTTTGAATGAGCTACTTGATGTGAATCCGCTTAAATGTTATAGGGTTTGTTTACATTGTTGCGTTGTTTGCAATATTAATTTGCAGTGTTTCAGCTGCAAGAGAAATTTGAAATTCGTCGAGAAATTTGGGAAGATCTGCAGAGCCAAAGGTTTGAAGAAAAAAATATCAGGATCTTTCTATTTAAAATGTTCTGTTAGTTTTTAATTTCAAAACTTTTTTCAAACTGTATTAATTCCAGTTTAGAACAAGATGGAATAACATTTGTGGAACTTCACCTCTGGTTAAGAGAGAGTGAACACCTGTCTAAAAAGGTAAGTAAAGGAAAAACATGAAATATGGAAACTATGATTTGAATGGGAGTTAATTTGGACCCTTGGTATGTTACTCTTTAGCAACAAATACATAATTGATTGGAACTTGTTTTTCCCCAGTTGTCTCAGACCGTCTCTGACCTGACCAGTGTTTTGTATTTCAAAGAGGCTGAGCTACAGTACTGGCAGTCTCAGTAAGTTGGACATCCAATTACCATCACGTATAATTACCTGTATTGCTCAAACATCAGGCTAAACATGTAAATGTACATTTGTAAATGTAAATTTATTTGTAAAACACATTTAAAAAATAAACTGTTGACCAAGGTGCAAAAAAAAGAAAGAACAAAACAAAGATAAAACAAAAAACAACAACAATTAAACAAGTAACAATCATACTGTACATTTGAGACGACGACAACGTCTTTTAAAGTCATAGGGGGATGGTGTAAGACACTGTGAGTAAACTGATACACATTGATAATATTACGTACTTAACAGACAAGCAACAAGTGCAAATTTGGCTTAGTGCTGGCTCAATATATATATTTGTATTACTGTAGATAAGTTTAAAATGAGTATATAAAATGGCATTCCTCCTAAACTCATTCATCCAAAATTCTCCAATAACATCCCCCATTTCCATGACAAAAAACCAATTACATCCATACTTCCAGGACCATCACAATAACATCCATACTTCCACGACCATAACAACAACATCCATACTTCTACAAACCATAACAATAATATCCATACTTCCATGACCATAATAACAATAACATACCTCACTTAGGCTGCTTTAGCACAAGTTCGTTTTTTTCTGTACAACAAGCTTTGATGTCCCGGTCTTACCTGAGAGGACTGTAATGTATTGAAAGTAACTGGTTTATTGGTCCTTCAACACATGTTGCAACAAGTACCCACAAAGGAGAATATCATTGATCCGGCTCGCTTGTACTACTACATTTGTTACTCCATGACCTATTTGTGTACTCTTGTCATGTGAATACATGGATGCTTATATTTAAACAGGAATGGCCTGTATTGGGTATGAACCAACTAACTCATTTTCTCTGTGGGTCTCACGCAGGGTAGTCCGTTTCCGTCGGGAGGCTCTGAGCCTGGCTGGAGGCAGCAACTCACTGAAGGCCACCCTGAACCACCAGGAGTTCACCCTTGAGAGGCAGGCCAAGGAGCTGGCCGCCCTGCAGAAGGAGCACATGCGCCTGCGGGAGGGGATGGTTGAGGCCTGGAAGGAGAAAGGGGACCTCCTCCAGAGATGGATGGAGGAGAAGAAAGAGGAGGCGGCAAGGGTTAATAAGTACAACGACGCACAGGAAAGGTATAATATGTGGTAGTTCGCTCATGTGTTTTATTGGCACAGTATTTTTGATTGTACAGAGTTTAGGTGTTACAGCCACCAAAGTAGAAGCAAAGGTCTAAGTAAGATACAATAATTACAGATAAGACCAATTGGATAATAATCCAACTAGTACACAAGTCAATTACAATCCATCTAGGTGTACCGATCTGTACCAATACAAAACTTAATTGGTACACATATAGTATTCAAGTGGAACAATCCGTGGTGTGATGGCTCTGTTTACCCAATAGATGGCGACGGTTGGCCAGACGGCTGAAGAAACAACTTCGGGGAGAAACGGCCAAACCTTTGGAGTTTACGGTGACGAGTGGCGGAAAAGAAGCAGCATTCAAACTAGAATGAGTGACAGCATTTATTTTGTGACTTTTTTTTATCTGTAACTAATATCGCTTAAATAACTGGTTTTACATTCGCAGTTTAATGTGAGCACCATTCATAGAAGCAAAATCCGAACTTTTTTATTTTCTCCCCTTAACCTGAATTAATTTAGAGTAGGTAACAGCAACTAAATATGCACCGGATGCAACTCTCTATTAACAACATTTAATCTAGTATAGATGGACCGTTTTTATTGAATCAACAAGGGCAGGCATCACTTGTGCATCAAGCTTACACACCAAACTAATAATTCAAGATTATATGCACCTCCTGATGACGTTTTAACATGCATTTCAATATGTGTATTTGTGTAACCTTATCTGATTGATTGGTTTTTAGTCCGATAAGATCTTTAAGTGATTCATGTTTTATACAACTGAAGTGTGACTGACAAGCCTACATTAATATATTTTATAAAGACTCATGGTAGATATATAAATATATTGTGTTATTAACTTTTTTTTAAAATAAAGCAATGTGTAACGTGTGCGAGATTAATTATTTTTTTGTTCACAGTTTTCATGCATTTTATTTAAAAGCCCTTGTATCATCATTGTTAGCCAACACAATATCGCATCATATTTATTCAATCCAATATATATTCTGACATATATTCGGAGGTAATGTTCCACCAGTACTCTGCGCTGTGTGCTGACGGTACTCAAAAGAAGAACTCAAGTGTAAATAGTTTCTAACAATGAAGCTGATCTCCATGACAAACAGCCCAACAGCAGCCCGGGGTCACCGTCGCCATAGTCACCGTGTTGGTCGTTTAAATCGACGCGTGCAGGAGTTTCAAAACAAGACAAACACAGACAGCAACCGGATTTACATTTAAACATTTCTCTAAAATGCCCAAAGGAGGGAAGGGATATTCTTCAGCGAGCAATGATGGCAAATGGGTAAGCGTCTGAAAACAACAAATCACATTCACAGGTCACTGAGTAAACTACACTGAGCCCTCTTCCTCCTGCCCCAGTATGCCCATGACACAGGGTTCAAAGAAGCGTGCACTATCACTGGGACCATGCTGGGGCAAGTTGTATCGTCTGGGCCGCAAGAACTACGAGTTGAACGTCACCTCAAGTCGAAAAAGCAGGTGTTTATTATGAATAACGCTGTTCTTCGAAATAGCAAGGTTTTGCTCTGATTGGATTAGCCCACATTATCATCACACACAGGCCTATCCCATGTTAGTGACAGGCATCTGATGATGTAGGCCTAGAATTTGTTTAATCAAGTTAATTACTCCTATGTGCTCGTGAACAAATATATTTGAGTGGCTTTACAGGATCCTCCTGATTTTCGATTCTCGACCCACGACAACAGAGAAGCGATACGAGACGCGATCTGCCTCTTTTCTCAGGTGAGTTTTTCTTTACTTTTCTTTTTTATCTCAACAAATTTATGCTGTTCAATTAACCTAACTACAAGTCATTCAGGCTTGGAAAGCCATTAAGTCATTGTTAATATTTATTCACCAATCAGGGCCTTGGGCGCAAGAAGTGTCCAGATGACCACAGACAGCACAACTCTCACATCTGCCTGTGCCACGATGATCCTGTGGCTGTAAGTTGGCCGTCGACGGTGGGGGACCTGTGCGCCTACCAGACTGAGGGCTCAGTGAAGAAGGACCAGGCAGAGGCCGTCACCAACAGGCGTTTCCCCCGCAGCCACCAGGAGAGGTCAGCAGAGGCCGCCGCGGCCCAGGCCAGGGAACCAGCTTTCATGTGGTTTGGACGACACGACTCAGACGACTCTGTGCCCCTAGGGCTCCTTGCAGCTACTAACTGCTTAGCCACGCGAATATAAGTCGTGGTTTCTTGTAACATTACATTGTAAGCTCTCCCTTAGTCAGAGGGGAGTAATTGAACGTGTTTCTATTCATATTTATTTATTATTCCGCCAGCAGAGGGCAGCACATATTCTAGTTTATGTCTGCGAGCAAGTTGGGATGAAATGGATATCAATGGTTTGGTCTTGGTTCGTTCCTTTCA